>NC_143394.1:41176170-41329468 GCF_980474605.1 Leiobunum rupestre
TTTTATTATTTTTTGTAACTTGCAATTAAATGACCTAGATAGATATTTTATATATTATAACACTAACCACACATAAATTGCTCAGTGAAATTTAGATAGTAATGATTTCGACCCATTTCCAAGTTAGTTACATTTAAAACAGGGTTGCCACAGTACCTAGAAAACCTGGAATTCCTGAAATAATATTTGAATATGGTTCTAAAAGTCAGGGAATTTCAACAATTAGTTTAAAATTTCAGCGAAATATCATTGAATTTAATTTCGATTGCCAATAGGAAACCTTTACTAAAATACAAGTTAAAAAAATGCTAAATGCATGAAATAAGTCAGGAAAATCCTGCAAAAATCAGGGAATTTGGCAAACCTGTAAAATAAAATGAAGAAATGTTATAACTAGAAAAGTATAATATTAAATTAAATACTATTTTAATATTACCTAAAGCATACAGTAGATTTTGCAACTTTTAAATAAAAATTACTGTATGTTAGGCTATAACGGAGATGTGGCATCGCCCTAACATTTTCGATCGATATATCGATTTTAATTTTCCTCCGTCCGTTTGGGGGCCTCGCCTAGATATCATTTTTCATCGAGGATGTCAATATATTTCAAACTAAAGGCGTGTAACTTATAAGAAATCTTTAGGAAATTTTTTCCTCTCCTTTGAAATTGCAAATGAAAAAGGAGAGGAGAACTTTCTCGATATCTTGGACAGCCCCAGCTACGAAACCAATTCAGCCGAAAAAAGGATAGGGGTTGCATTCGCATTATGAAGTGTAGAATCGCGAAAAGGCGCTTGGTTTGGAGTATTCGATGTTGTCCAGTGGGAACGGGTCGTACTATTCAAAATGGATGGAAGGAAAAGAGAAAAATTAGAATTTTCTAGTTTATTTTTGCATATCATTCAAATTTATTACCCGAGTTCTATGTAGAGCAATAAGTAACTTTCATGTGACGTCATCTTCGCTATTGGGGATAACGGAGCAAAAACTGTAGAGTAGGAACCGTAATTATCCTTAATTATGTTTTAACTATAGTTGGCTGTGGTAAAAATTTATATGAATTAACTTAATTTTTTAATCTAGATTAAGCTTATTTAAAAAAATACTACAAAATATACATTTATTTTTTAATTATCATCTTTGACATCAATTTAATTTTTAACAAGATAAATTAATACATTTAACCTTAAATTCCTAATATTTACTAAACCACTTCTCTTAACATATTTTTTATTTAGATTAATCTTATCTTAAAAATGTTACAAAATTTACGTTCAACTTCTTTAATTAACATCATTGATATTAATTTATAGGCAAAATTCCTACATTTAATCCTAAAATCATACTTAATTTAAGCTTAATCTTGATAAAAAGATCTTAATCTAGATATATTTAAAATGTTACACACAAATTATACGTTTAACTTTTTAATTAACAACAGTGAAACATTTTTTTACACGCGAAATTCCTACATTTAACCGCAAAATCTCAACTTAAGCTTAATCTATTTTAAAAAATTAAGTTATCTTAAAAATGTTATCCTCAAACTATACATTTACCTTCTTTAATTAACATCATTGAAACATTTTTTCCAGGCGAAATTCCTACATTTAACCCTAAAATCATAACTTAAGTTTAATCTAGATAAATAAAATAATATCTTAAAAATGATACACAAAAAAAATATGTTTAACGTCTTTAATTAAAATCAGTGAAAATAATTTAATTAACACGCTAAATTACTCAGGGTTGGCTAAAAACCGGCTTTTTTTAAAATTTAAAAATCTAGTATGGTTAAAGCCGGTTGTAACTGGTGGCTTAAAACCACTAATAAAAAAATGCTCAAATTGTTTATATCTAGCCCTGAAAAGGATGATAAATTTAGCGAATAAGAAGATAAGTCCACAATGAAAAGGGATAATAAAGCTCAACCCTAAACAAATTTGAAGAAATTTAAAAACTTACTAATAGCTCTTACCGATAGGTCTTCGAGCAAACAAAAACGCGAAACTCGGACCAAATAGATCTTCGAGTGAATTATTAAATTTAAATAAATTAAATGCAGTCCATAGGTGGTTCCTTTTAACTTAACATTATATCTAGCAGTGATTACTTCGAAAATGCTCAAACTGTTCGATTTCAAAATTACGTTTTTGCAGACAGCTTTTATACCCTAACAGGGCGTAAAATGAATTTTAAGATCCCGTAATTGCTTCTAAGTAAAGGTTAAGTTTTAGATTTTTAAATATTTCTAATTCATTTCCCAGCCATGGATTTTATTCGGTGGTTATTGACTTAATATTTCACGCAATTTTTTTCATTTCTTGGTATAAGATGGTTAAAATGTATGAAAATCATAGAAAGAGTTTCTTGTATACGCGAAGGCCATTTCCGAAAAGGGTAGACACTTTTTAAGTATATGGCAGAGGAAATATAAATGCAACGATTCCAGCGGCGGAGTGGGAGCGGGGGTTATTTCACTTTCTGGGGGTCGAGGATCCATTTTTCATCCCGCGACTCGCTTCGGAAATGTCCCTTATCCCAATAAAAAGAAATGAATCGACCAGCGAAGAAACTTCTAATCCCGCTTCTGCCCCGGATTCGGAGAGGGAGTTTTATGCGCCAGAAAGTGATGAGCTCTCCAGAAAATGTCCAAAGCGTTGTACGTGGACGAACTAGCTTTCCCTCAAAATTGATGAATGCTGCCTATAATAGCTGGCTTTTTCAATTTCAAATGTTGCGGCTTAAAAAACCACACAGTTACAATCTTCGGATGCTAAAATCGACCTCTATGCTTTGTGGTTGGTAGCTGGCTTCACCCTGGACAGTGGTGCGTTGCCTTTTTGCTGGGCTTAGGATTGAACTGTGCAGCCTCGCCTGATTTAATAGTTACTAAAAGAATTCTCGGTCGCTGGGGTGGCCTGCGCTTAAAGCGCTCAACTAGTTAGTATGTTCTTCGAATACTGGTTTATGCATGTAAATAGTATTTGTTGTAAATATATGTAATTTAAAATGGTGTAAATTGTAAATAGTTATACATTCTTCGATTTTTACTACGCTTGTACTAGTTTATTGTGTATATCGAGAAGTATATCAGTGTATAACGTGTTATTTTTATCTTCATCTCTGCTTGTGAATCCTATTTTAAATTAGATTCCTCCATGTTATCAAAGGGACTTTTGTAAAAGAAGCAAATAAATATTCATTCATTCGTTGCGGATGGAACACTTCTACAGGCACTCGGTTTAAAATGCACCATCAGAGTGGCCCTTGGTAGCTGGTTTCACACTGGACAGTGGTGCGTTGCGGATGGACCACTTCTACAGGCACTCGGTTTAAAATGCACCAATGAAGTGCCCCTTGGTAGCTGGCTTTACCCTGGACTGCAGTGTGTGGCGGGTGGAACACTTCTACAGGCGTTTGTTGGCCAAAATAGACTTTATTATTTATGATGAAATATAAAATATTAACCATTTTAATAGTATATTTATGAATAAGAGTGAAATGGTATATTTAAATTAAATACAAAATTTACTCAAATTGATTAACAATATGAATAGGCCCTATTCGACACAACAGGGGAATGTATTTGGTATAAAATAAATTCGTTTAATCTTCATCTCCTCTTTAAGCCTTGTCGTGGCAGCTCTCCCTTTTCCTACTCGATTTAATTACTCTCTTGAGATAATTCTTCGCCTTCTAAATTGAAATTCCTCCCCGTCTCGATCCCATTTGACGCTTCTACACTTTTTTTTCTCGCTCTTCGTAAAACCCTTCATATTGGTTCATAGTCGGTTTCGAGACTGTATACTAGAATGTCATTCTATAAACGTATTAACCTGCCAGTTTCGAACGCGTACAAACGGTACCCTTTCCCCTCCTTCGAGCGTGGTACATTTTGGCGTCGTAGGACGTGAGAGAGAGAGAGCTAGGAACCATAAATTTTTATAAAAGACTTTCCTTTTCTTATTCTTGAGGGAATGATCCGTTTGGAGAGCGAAAGGGGGGGGGGGGCATCTCTGTTTCGGGGCAGATAAAAAACTCCTGCCTGGAATAATAAAAGAGTCATCCCGAAGATGTAAACATGGGGGAACCGTTAGCCAGAATTTAATCAAGGAGAAATTCGAGAGCTGCTAGGAAATATTTTTTTCTGTGTCTTCCGCTTTGCTCGAGATAAAAGGGAACCGAAATCCGCTCTTGAATACAAATTAGGAGCGGGAATATCGGTGTGCCAAACTTCATTTTCGCTTTCTCACCAACATTAACTTAAATTCGTCTCTTGTCTGCGAAGAAATAAAAATAAATTGTGTATATGTGCATTTATAAGATATTGTTTTGGCGTCTTATCGTTAAATTGCGGTACCTCGTTATTTCCAACCATATTTTATGTATAGTATTTTATTAACGGGATGAGTACTGTATTCCCCACATACATATTTTTATACAGAGTGTTTCAAAAGGTTATGCAAATATTTGGAGTTGTAGGGGGTGAGTTGAGAAAGATGCTGGTTTTCACCCATTTTCCTACGATGAGTCAAAAGAGCGCCAGAGAGATTCAAAGTGTGGCCTACTAGCCTCTGAAAGTAGGCTGCAACAAGCGCAAAACCAAGCAGCAGGGAAACGCGAACATTAACAGAGTTGCCACACGTCAGTGAAAACAGGGAAAAATCGGGGAATTTAAGAATGGACCTAAAAAGTCATGGAAATGTCAGGGAATTTTTAGAATTTGTAAAAAGTCAGGGAATAAAATTTTATATTGGCACTTTTTTAAGGTTATTTTTTAGACCAGATCTATGACAAATTCTATGATTATTATTTATTTCCTTGAAGTTTGGCTAATTTTTTCGACATTGCAATAACCTTTTTACTGAAATACAAGTTTAAAATTTATTAACTTCTGATAAAAGTCAAATATAAAATAAAAATTTGGCCTTAAAACGTCAGGCAAAATCTCTTAAAATGGTCAGGGAAAACAGGGAAGAGTCAGGGAATTTGAATCTCAAAATTTTGTGGCAACCCTGATTAAGGTTTGGGTTCGTGTGATATATAAAAAAGGATTCTATAAACAAATCGAGGTAACCAGCGTAAAAAAGTAAACTTAAACAGTATTTAAAGTCGCGATGGACCGCGATTTATCACCACTATCAAACTGCAACAATGGAGTTCACTTCGGAAGAACTGGCGGATATTCATTTCGTGTGTGGACGAGCGGATGGCAATGCTTTGGCTGCTCAACGTCTCTACCAGGAAAGGTACCCGAACCGGCGCATCCCCGTCTCACGGACTTTTACCAATGCCTACTTCCAGGGGCTAGTAGGCCACACTTTGAAGCTCTCTGGCGCTCTTTTAACTCATCGTAGGTAAATGGGAAAAAAACACGCATACTTGTCAACTCACCCACTACAACTTCTTCAAATTTTTGCATAACCTTTTGAAACAGCCTGTTTTTACGTTATGAGTACTGTAAAGTACTTTGATCATTTATATACGTGGTGAAATATGTTTATAATGAGGTTTCGTAAGTGTATCAGCTAGTCGAAATAATGGTATACGTTCAGTAACGAAAATCAGTTGGAAACCGGTGTTTGTTTGATGAGGGCATCATGACGCCAAAACCGAAAACATGAAAAGTCGTACAGTAATTATATTAATAATAATAATAATCAGCTAGGCTAGTACCAAAGGCACTACCTTAGGCCTAACACAACGAGGACACCAGTGGCGTAGACAAGGGGGAGAGTTTCCGGGTCCAGACCCCTTGGGCCTACCTTTGACGGTACTAAATTCCCACCCCTTCTCGACCCCCCTTAACCTTCTCATACTACGACCCCCCCCCCCTTTGACGAATTTCTGGCTTCGCTACTGGATGTCACGGATGTGTAAAGTGTGACGTAGAATTAGAGTCATCATGCGGTGCACGATGGGTTGTTTATTGATATAATAACCCATATTACATAATATACAATAACTTATAACAAATCGATATTTAAATGTAAATAAATTTAACTGAGCTAGATGTACTACCATAAGTATATAAGTATATTCGCTAAGTGTGTCAGCTAAACGAAATAATTACCGATAGCTGGTGTGTTGAATTGACGTCATATTCAGCTCTCATTTTGATGTTGAGGCAAATGATGTAGTTTGAAGTTCACTAAAAATGTTTGATCATTTTAGAAATGGTTATCAGTAAACATTTAACATGCAGAAGTAAGAGAATTGGCATACTTATATGAAGCATATTTTGAGCATTTAATTAGTTGGTAACCAGGTGGGTCGTTTTTTCTGGAAAATAAAATTTTGAAAGTTTTTGGGTGTGTGGCAGTTGTAGGATAAAATATACTTCGTAACCTAATTTTAAATTCAATATATCAATTTAACAAAACTAATAATGATACCTTAAACCATTTTTAACATCTCATTCATTTTGATTCGTGTGACAATGTACTTCTCATTTGATCTATTTCAATTTACGTACTCCAGAAGTAAATGAACCGAAGTTATCGAAGGCGTTTTCCTTATGAAAATTATGAGAAAATCGAGTCTAATAAAAGCTAATTTCCAATCCCATCTTTTGACGTGATAAATTTCGATTAAGTAAAAACTTTTTTTTTCGGCCTAGGAGCGCGCCAAATTTCAAATTCGAGGTCGAAATGTAACTTCATAAGGAAAACGCCTACAACATGGGGAGTATAGTAGTCTGATAACTTTGGTTCATTGACTTCTGCATACTCTTAATCAATGTTTATAATAGCTAAAAAAATTATATTTATATAAATAAAACATTATTCGCTTATTTATTTGGCTTATTTGGTAGCTTTTACGTTGAAGTCACGCGCAATTTCATTGTCGAGCTAGAGTAATTTTAGAAAATTACATTTTCGTTGAGTCATGAAAATAATAATTGAGTGCAAATAATTTTGCTATAATTTCAAAGCAAGCGGCAATTATTCGTTTTGGCAATGAAAATGGAAGTGTTTCTACAACAACAAAAAAATCCAAAAGATTGGGCAGAGTAGAAACGCTTTCGTTACAAAGCCTTGCCTCAAAATTTCTACTATTGCCCTATTCTTAAAAGAATGTTTTTTTTAACAATGAAAAGCTTTTAGATTCTGGAAATGGTTTAAAAAAGGACAGAAGCCTTTTGGGCAATATGGAGAAAATTGGAGCCTTCCAAATGACATTGAATATTGGCACCGCTGTTTAAACTATAAAGGCTACTCTCTCAACCCAGTTATTGGTGTCAATTTCGGTTGTCCAGCTATCGAAAGCATTGTCGGTTTTCCAAAGTCCAAAACGAGTGATTTACAATACTTTTTACTAGCTGCTTTTTTACGATACTGGAGGCCCGACGTAGTGTTGACGCTGTGAAGGAACGTAAAAAGGCAATTACGAATGTTTTTTACGGGTCGCTTTCTCGTGACCTTGAAATCCCACTATCTCCTTTTCTTTGGCAACGTCTTTCTTCTGATACTGTGCCAAAGGAATGCCAACGTTACCACGATTGCTTGTAACGTTACAATACGAAGAGAGGTTTCTAAATTTAGAATGGTAAAAGTTAAAATCGAAGATGGCTTCTCTCTTACTTTTTGGGAGGGGTGTTGTGTTACCAGCAGGTGGTTCGGGTGCGGTTCCTTTTGTTGCCCTTGGAATATCTCGTCTTCGTTACATCTCCCTCCCTACTTTTATGCCTGCCCGCTTCGTGTTACGTGTTGTGTTACCAGCTTCGGCTTTCGACATCACGCGTGTTTCGCTGTTAAGGGTCAGTTTTCACGTCTTTTCCACTCCGGAAGGTTATAGTATCTTGCTTGGAATTCTGTAAATTAAATGTATTGGTTGAAATATTTAATTCAGAACTGCAAAATATAAAGTAAAATAATGATGAATAAATAAAAAAAATAGAAATAAAGTACAAATAATGATAAATAAAGTAAAATTATGATAAATTAATAAAAATAATGAGAAATAAAGTAAAATTATGATAAATAAAGTAAAATAATGATAAATAAAGTAAAAATAATGAAGTAAATAAAAGTAATAAGAAATAAATTTAAAACATTAGAAATGAATTTAAAACATTAGAAATAAAATTAAAAACATTAGAAATAAAATTAAAAACATTAGAAATAAAATTAAAAACATAAGAAATAAAATTAAAAACATAATAAATAAATTTAAAACATAAGAAATTAATTTAAAACATTAAAAATAAAATTAAAACATTAGAAATAAATTTAAAACATTAGAAATAAAATTAAAAACATAAGAAATAAAATTAAAAAATAAAATTAAAACATTAGAAATAAATTTAAAACATTAGACATAAATTTAAAAGATTATAAATAAATAAAGTAATATGTTTAGCAATAAAAAGTTATAATATTAGCAATAAATAAAAATATAATTACAAATAATTAAAGTAATATACTAAGAAATAAAGTAAAGTAATGTAATTTTTTAAAATTTTAGGTTTTAGAAAATGCATAATGTTTAAGATTTGAAATTTTATACTTAGAAATAAAGTAAAGTAATGTAATTTTTTAAAATTTTAGGTATTAGAAAATGCATAATGTTTAAGATTTGAAATTTAAAATCTGGATAGTTGAGCAATTATCAAATGATCTTTGATGTGCCAATAGGGTTTTTTTTACTACCGCAACTTTTAACATTTTAAAATAAAAAATTTATATTATTTATTAAACATTATACATTATGTATTACATAGTGCATATTATACATTATATATATTAATAGTGTTAATACTTATATAATGCATATTATATATTAATACTTATAATGCATAATATATATATTTATACTTATATAGTGTATATTATATTTTAATACTTATATAGCGCACATTATATAATAATACTTCTATAGTATATATATTAATAATTGTAGTATATATATTAATAATTGTAGTATATATATTAATAATTATGTAGCATATATATTAATAATTATGTAGTATATATATTAATAATTATGTAGTACATATTTTAATAGTTATATAGCGCACATTATATATTAATACTTATATAGTATATATATAAATACTTATATAGTATATATATTAATAATTGTAGTATATACATTAATAATTGTAGTATATACATTAATAATTATGTAGCATATATATTAATAATTGTAGTATATACATTAATAATTATGTAGCATATATATTAATAATTATGTAGTATATATATTAATACTTATGTAGTATATATATTAATACTTATATAGTATATATATTAATAATTGTAGTATATACATTAATAATATTGTAGCATATATATTAATAATTATGTAGCATATATATTAATAATTATGTAGCATATATATTAATAATTATGTAGTATATATATATTAATAATTATGTAGCATATATAATAATAATTATGTAGCATATATATTAATAATTATGTAGTATATATATATTAATAATTATGTAGCATATATAATAATAATTATGTAGCATATATAATAATAATGTAGCATATATATTAATAATTATGTAGCATATATATTAATAATTATGTAGCATATATATTAATAATTATGTAGTATATATATTAATAATTATGTAGCATATATATTAATAATTATGTAGCATATATATTAATAATTGTAGTATATACATTAATAATTATGTAGCATATATATTAATAATTGTAGTATATATATTAATAATTGTTGTATATACATTAATAATATTGTAGCATATACATTAATAATATTGTAGCATATATATTAATAATTATGTAGCATATATATTAATAATTATGTAGCATGTATATTAATAATTATGTAGTATATATATTAATAATTGTAGTATATACATTAATAATATTGTAGCATATACATTAATAATATTGTAGCATATATATTAATAATTATGTAGCATATATATTAATAATTATGTAGCATATATATTAATAATTATGTAGCATATATATTAATAATAATGTAGTAAATAAATTAATAATTATGTAGCATATATATTAATAATTGTGTAGTATTTATTATACATTGCAGACAATTTTTTTGATGTTATATATAAAATAAAATATTGGATATGACATTGGTTTTGGGTATGTCGTGTGATTATTTATAATGTTTGTGGGTTTCTTTGCAGAGAGGAAAAGAGGTCGGCAGACGTACACTCGCTACCAAACGCTAGAACTCGAGAAAGAATTCCATTTCAACCGTTACTTAACTCGGCGGCGGCGGATCGAAATCGCGCACGCCCTCTGTCTGACGGAACGGCAAATTAAAATATGGTTTCAAAATCGCCGCATGAAATGGAAGAAGGAGAACAAGGCGAAACTGGAAGCGGGACTGGCCATGGGTGCCACGCCGCCCGAACTGACGCACCACCCCGACCGACCGCCCCAATGACTAGACGACCCCGGTGCGGACCCCTTGGCGGCGCTGTACAAAGAGTAATTATATATTCAAATACGTAGAGAACGACACCTACACGCAAAAAAAGAAACTAAAATTCCTATACAGAGTGACGATTAAATTATCAACAGAAAATACGGTGTAACTGTGGACGTGCGAAAACGGTAGACAAATGTATTACGTAGTTTGTACTTAAAATTTAATTTCTTCTCAGAAAATATCGCCACGAGATATTCGCGTGATGTATTTGAACGAGATTGTACATAACAGGCCTATAAAAATAGTAGTTCTAAATAGGTATATAACGAAAATATTAAATCGGGCATTTTTTTAAATGTTTGTTAGTTCACTTTTAGAAATCGGGGAAAATAAAATCTCATTATATTCATCCATTCTGTATAAATTCGATGGGAGCCGCCATTACGAATTAAAAAACGCACCGTCAAAGTACGCGGTGATTTAAAATGGCGGCCCCCATAGTCGACCCCGTGAAAATGGTCTATTATCTCAATATCGAAAACGTACTTAGTTCCCGCAGTATTCCCGCGACCCGTTGATTAGAAGAAAATGGTATACGATCTTTATAATATTATAAATTACATAACTCATCAGTTGGGAATCATTGAATTGACACGTTTACTCTTAAAAATTACCCTTTAAAAGTATTTCTAAGCATTTTTTAAAGAATCTATTTAATTATATAAGTTATTTAAAACCAAATATACTTAAATTACGACGTTTTTTTTAAATTTTCTTAAATTGACCCATTTGAAGACTGATTTATAATATACACAAACGAATTGGTCCGCGGTGAATATTAAAGGATTTCCTCGCTTCATTTTTAACCCACCTCGCTTCATTTCCCCCAAAATAAGGTTGAAAATCAAATAAATACCCGCTCTGGAAGTTTAAAATTTTTCGTTAATGCGTAAGGCATAATGTGATTATGTCCTTTTTGGCTCGTTAAGAGACTCGAATTAACCGGACGAGGAGAACAATGTTAGATTCAGCTCGCTCGTTCTCTAGAATGGCATGATAATTCAAACCCCGCGAAATCGTCGCCGTTCCCCGATCATGGCCGCCGTTAAGTGACGGAGAAAACGCCCGCTAAAAACTCAGCGGCGATCGCGTCGTATTCTTGTCCTAAACGACCCCTGTCCCCCTCTCGCGACTCTTTAACGTTAGATTTAAAGGGTGTAAAGGTATTCTCGAGGGGATAAGGTTAAGAAGTTTCGTTAAACGCGGCTGGGATGGCGAAAGGGAAAAAATGTACACCGAAAATTACCGGCTATATCTAAATTTGATGGTCGTCTACTGGTAAGTGAATGGTTGATCGGTCGTTGGCAGAAGCTTCGATGGTCCGGTGATTCCGTCCCTCTTTTTTTGATAATCCCGTCGTAACGTTTTAGCGGTCTACAAAAATGACCCTCGAGTAGCGGTTCCGATGGGGATAACTTAGTAGTCGGGTAAGGGGGTGTATCCGTACGCGTTTGCCCTCCAACTATCTTCTTACCCGGTGCACTTTTATAGCCACTTTGGAATGGCGGAGACAAATAAAGGAATTTTATGGCTTCTAAACTAGTCGCTATAGCTTTGACAGCTGGGACCCGTCATGCTTATGCAAGATTCTCAAACGGTATCACTCGAGAAGGGTTGCTTTCCCCACCAGGACCACGACGGGGTTTTATCGAGGACGGACACTTTCCCCAAAAACAGGCCGAGCGCACCCCGATTTTATTTACTTTTCCGACTCCTCTAAAAGTAGACTCTCGCCGCGTTACCGGAACCGATATTATTTTAACCTTCCGAATTGGTTAAGTTCATAAATGAGTCAGTTTTATATTATAATAATTTCCCTAATTTTAATCCGGTTATTTTGATCGTGTGGTATTTGACAACACAGATCCTTATATTTGAGGATTCGACTATAGTTTTCGTTTATAAATGATAAAATTCCGTTCCATGGTAATTTAACAAATTAAAATATTAATGAAAAAGACTGCTAGTGGGAGCTTTCGGATCGTAGTCCTTCGACAGCCAAATCCTATATATCGTTCTGAATATTCACAAATTATTTGATTCGCGTTTTAATTATAATTATTTCCTAGTTAAAATAATTTTCTCAATTGGACCCCCGGTTAAATTGTAACTTATTACAAAATTAATATAATGTAATATAATATAATGTACGCTATTCGTTGTAAATTTGGAATTTAGGGCGTTGTTTCATTGTAGATAGATGAGACGTTTTTCTTCCCAAACCATCGTAGATAAAGAGCTGGAGGGGTGTGTGATAATTGCGACGGCCCTGTTGCGGCGCCCCACGGCGTGATACCCCATACGGAGCCTCCTTATTGAGACACCACTTCAACGGTATCCTCCCTGATACCACGCACTGACTAGAAAGATAAAAAACACAGAAGAAAATCCGTGAAATACCCAACCTCTGTTTTAAGAGCAAATTTCTTTGGCCTAATTCGGGTTATTCTATACGTTACGAGCCAGACATTATAAATCAGTCTTCAATGTTTTTTAGGGGTCTTCTTTTTGGGGAAAATAACGAGCCTCATCAGCCACTGGGGGGCTAAATTTGGTTCCTTCTTTAGTTAGGCCCTTCCCCTACCGGTTCTTCGATATTTTTGGCGATATCATAACCTTCGACTCGAGTATTTTTATTTTTCCCTTATAATTTGCGGATGTCAGTCTTTGTACCAGTACCTTAACCGATTACGTCTCAGTACCTTATATCCCCTGCCCTTTACCACGCTTTCTTCGCGGACGGTACCAGTGGCTTGTAGAATTTTCCGGTTAAATTGTTGTTTGTTTGACCGACGATCTCGATAGAGTTTTGAAAATAGTTTGACCATTTTAAACCCGGTGCACTACTAACCGTTAAAAGTAGTACTATTCCCATTTCAATGGGTTAAACCCGGTTTTGTCCACCCCCCAGTGTCCAAACCGAAAGAATAGTCCATTTTTCGCCAAAATATTTATACATCATCCCTAAAAAAAATGTATAGGTAAAATATAAAAATTATTATTTTAATTTTTATATAGAAATGTACGTTTTCGATTCCCCAAAAAAATTTATGCCAATATATAAAAAAATAATAATGGCTAAAAATGATAAATAATTTTAATATTGCCGCGGTATAATCGTAGCGTTTTCGTCGACGATTAAAAAAAAAAAAAAAAAACAGAGAAAAAAGTGTTTTTTTGCCAACGTGGCCCGGGGTGTGTTGTGTATATTATAATTAAAAAAAATTGTGTGTTTTAAAAAAAAAAATATTGAAAACTTTTCCTAAAAAAAGCGAATTAAATGTTGAAAAGATAACGGACGGGCGGTTGCTTTCTTCTTAGCCGCCAGTGAGTCACGCGCTCCGGCGTTGAGATCGTGCTCTTTGTCGGCTCGACGGTCTTCGAACGCGGGAAAAACAGGCTCCTCTTACGCCATAGTTCGCGGCCGGCACCCTAAAAGTGCGGGCTCCGAAAAAAAAGTACCTCTACGTGAAAAAGAACAAAAAAATATCGAAGACAAATCTTCACCAAGACTCTGTAGGTTAGTGAAATATTGTGGCATTTTTCTCTTGTTATTAATATTGTTATTTGTCAATATATGTCTTTTTGTTGAGTGACAATTGGTTTACTATTTTTATTTCTAACGCCCTTTTTGGGGGTATAGCTACGACTTAAGCCTTGGTTTATTTCATTAGGCCTATTTTGCCTATAAAATTATCCTACACGTATACGAAATTAGTCTTTTTTAAAATTAACGGGGTTATTTATTGGCGGGTATTTGTCGCGTTTATTAACGTTTGAAGTTAAAAGTGTTATGGCTAAAAAACTAATTTCTAAAATTCTGATATTTAATTATATTTAGAAATTATTTCGCCCACTATATTGTATTACATAACATTCTTTTCTTGATCTGAAATAATGGTATTAGTTAAATTAGGCTTATTTTTATTTATAATGGGAAAAATAATATACCATTTTGGAGGTATTGCAGTATCGCTTCATCGTTGCCATAGTTGATAAGTTGATATGAGTTTTATAGTGGTATTTTTGAAAATAATCTGGCTTTTGGCCGCCATTGCGATCGCGAACACAATGGATGTGACGTAACCTTCAATTGCCAATCAGAAGCGAGCTATTTTTATACGTTAAAGCCTCTCCCTCTAACATTGTAAGTTTATCCCACGCTGATACCATCTTTACGTTAGTATTACATTTATTTCATTTAAATTAAGTTTTTATAATAGCCTAACTCGCTAAGTAAATTGAGGAATTATTTATTGCTGAGCCGCCAAATGATATCTATAACGTAAAATTTAAATCATGGTGAGCAAAATATTAAATCAACCTGTACAAAATCTGTAGGTGGTAATATCATACACGTGTCTAATGGCAGTAAGAGTTACCTGTAATTTACTGCTATGAAAAGTTTTTCGAATACAACGGAATAAAAAACTCAAGTCTTAAAATTATCCTTTTTTTTCTGAAAACCAATTTCGGGTTTTTAAAATATTGAAAGCCAAAAAAAAATTAAATTTCTTATATTATTTGCCAAATTTCCTTAATAACCTTTAACCTTCCTAAATTGTTTAAAGTATCAGTTTAACTTTAGTTAGTCCACCTAACAATTTAAAAAATACATTAGGTAAAAAAGGATATTTTTTAATAGATTTGGAGATGCTCACTGCTCTCGTTGGGTAAATCTTAGTTTCCTTATATTAATGTAAGTCACTTTACGAGTATTCGGTTGGTTAACAAAACATTTTACTATACTAACGATCAGAGATCGTAAATTTCAAAAATAATTAAGTCTTAAGAAGCATTACATGTTAGCTTCTAAAATGTGAAAAAAAATTCACTAGATCCAAACAAATCTATAGATCTATAAAATTTAAATGTATAGCAAGTCTAATATTACTTTACTATTGAAATATCTCGAAATATTTAGTTTTTTTAATGACTACAGAAAAAAACCCAATGTTCTATAGAATTCATTAGAAATATATAATATTCCGACGAGGGGATAATCACTTAAGTATACCCTGTAAAAATCGTATGTAATAAAATAACTGACGATCACCGAAAAATTGTGGAAAATCACTGGCAATCACAAAAATGACAAAGAAATGTTAGAAATCACTGACCATCGCTGAAAAATTGTTAGAATCACTGAACATTACATAAATATTGATAGAACTTACTATCACAAAAACATTGTTAGAACTTACTATCACAAAAACATTGTTAGAACTCACTGACCACCACCGAAACATTGTTAGAAATCACTGACCACCACCGAAACATTGTTAGAAATCACTGACCACCACCGAAACATTTTTAGGAATCACTGACCATCACACAAACATTGTTAGAACTAGCCAACCATCACATAAACATTGTTAGAACTCACTAACCACCACCGAAACATTTTTAGGAATCACTGACCATCACGTAAACATGGTTAGAACTATCCAACCATCACATAAAAATTGTTATAACTATCGAACCATCACGTAAACATTGTTAGAACTCACTAACCATCACCGAAAAATTGTTAGAACTCACTAACCATCACCGAAAAATTGTTATAAATCTATGGAATTCACAGAACATCTTTCGAAAATCATTAATTAGGTGTAGAAACTTATTACGAGTGACTATCCCCTCGGATTTAGACTTAATTTCTATAGTATATTTTCAAAGGTTGAAATCACTCAATTACGTCATAACGATAATCGCTATTATGTAATCTTTGGTTTCTGTTAGGCCTAACCCTTGATAATAGATACAAATTTGTTCCATTTTTAAGAAAGTTAATTATTTAGTGTTGTAAGTCGGAAAATTTTCCGGAAAATGACCGAGGCCGTTTTTCCGGAAAATTTTCCGTATTTTTCCGAAAAAAATAAAAAAAAGTTTTCATTCCATGATTAGTCTAATATATTGTTTGCAAATTGAAATAAAGCGGCATTTTCGCCTCATCTTTTCGAATCTGAAAGTAAAACTAAACCTCTAGACTAGCTTTAAATTGATTAACAATGTAACGCTATTAATGTTTTGTAGTATGTTTACTGATATTAGACATTTTATATCGATAAAAAGTTAAAAACATTAAAAACCCTTAAAAGGTAATTTATGTTTCAAATTTTTATTTTTCCGATTTGCGGAAAATTTTCCGCATTTTACTTTTCCGGAAAATTAACATACCTAAAATTATTTCAAGAATGATAATAATGATCTATTGTTGTCACTATTTTTTTTGTAGTTTTTATTGAATAGCCTTGAATCGCGATAATTGCTTAACAGTGAAATAATGGTAATACAATAATTGTTCAGTTAAATTTAATCGCTGTAACGGCCTTTTCGGGATTTAGATTTAAGATGGATTCCTAACCGAACTTTATTTTTCTTTTATATTATTACAACGTAAAATATAAACATTATAGTAACAATTATAACTCATATAACTTAGATTTTGGGTTTATTTGCTTAGCAGGTTAACAAATATCTAGAATAATAATAAGCCCGTCCACCGGGCCTGGTTCTTAAACCAATTTCCTTTAAATGTCTACATAAATGACTAAGCAGATCGTTTCAATTTGGTTTCACAAAGATCTCACAAGTTGTGGACTTAACACTCAAGTTCTTGATAAAAAAAATCATGTTAAATTACGTAATGAAAATGGTACATATGACGGAAATATACCAGCACGAATTTCCGGTAAATCGGCGGCGGGAATTTCGAATTTGACCTGTTTACGGTTGAATTTCTAAGTATAACTGCGCGCGTTATATATTTTTGGGAAATACCGTTTATTGCGTGATGTTACAAAGTGATAATTAATTAATTAACATAGGTAAGATTTTACAACAGCTTTAATAATTTATTTTTAGTACTAAAAGTGAGGCATACCTAAAAACAATCCGTTTGACGAGTCCAGGGTAAGTATAGAACGGGTGATGCCGAGATTACCACGTTGACGTGCATAAACGTGCGATTTGATGATGGTTTAGGATACGCTATAATGAAACTTAAAAAAGTAATCTACATTTAATATTTATTGATATCTTTGAAATTAACGCAATAGACATTTCTTAAATGGATTATCATAACACGCGTAGGAAGCTTCAGGAATTCAACAGAAAATAGATGAAATTTGAAATTACCGGAAATTCATGCTAGTATCTTTCCGCCAAATGTACTAGATATTTTGCCTTTCTTAACCTGCAACTGAGTATAATCTAATGTTATTTTTAAAACTGTTACAACTGCAAATTTTTTAAATGCCTAAATAAGTTAATGTAATTACGTAGAGTAATTTTCACATATTACATCGTTAAATACACGCGGTAAATTCGGGGTCGTGATGCGGTTTAAGCTAATTCGTGAATTAGTGGAAAATTCACGTCTTTAGGGAGCTAACAGTTCGACGTCACACGACGTCACCCATGCTTTTTCCCGTTGAAAGAAAATTCTATCCAACATGGTTCCCTATTGAAAACTGATGTTTTATATTCTTCCTTATCTTCGTAAGAGACTCCCGCAACCACTCGTGTTAAAATTAACTTGAAACCAGAATAAAATCAGTTAAGAAAAGTCGTAAATAAAAACGTGAAAGTAAAACTTTTAAAATAACGCGTCCAGTATTTCAAACAACCCGAAGAAGGGTCGCCATTGACCCGGCGTGCCCCCAAAACACCACTAGCGGCACACTGCTCCTATTGTTTTAAAACGCGTAAAATTTATTAGCGCATTAAATGAGACGCAAATTGCGTCATAAGTTAACCCTTCAAACAGAAGATAACTCGTAAACCACCTTTTTTTAAGCCCGAAAAAGGAACATAGTTGGACGTATTAAATGATTTGCTCTCTCGAAATAAAGGTGTATGTTTTATATCTATACGACTGAGTATATCGGGCCATCCGAAAAGAGGGGCCTTATAACTCGTTTTCTAATAGGTTTTCCCCATCTCGCGCGCTCTCGGGGGAGCCATCCAAGATGGCGGCCTCTCCTTCATGCGCGCTCCGTCGAGCTCCGTCCTTTTACATCTTGGTCCGAAGAGAGATGCAGACTCTCCCGCTCGTCGGACGCGCTCCAGCCGAGCGCGAAATGAATTTTCGGGCCTTCACTCCCCCTTACCTTAGCCCCACCCTCCTCGGGAATTTTAGTAGAAGAGGGGCTTTAGTTTTAATGTGATTGTTTGGAGATTGGCAAAAGGTTCCCGTGTTCGCTGGTGCGAGCAGTTCCTAAAAAGAACTTTCACCAATAACGCTTTCTATACTTAACTTGAGAGAACTTGTACGTTGGAGGGGTTCGCGGGGTTTCTACAGTAGTTAATACGAAATTAACTAATAATTATAGTGCGTACCGGTATTACACGGAAAAGGCGGGGTTCGTTTTTTTCAGAGTTATTAGAATAATTTTCTTGTTTTATCTACTTTTGTTTCGTAGTTTTTCCTTTGAATGAAATTGAATTAATTATTTAAATTTTACCACTTGCATTTAGTCATATCATTGGCAGTAAGTTAAATATCGCGATTTTCCGAGGGGTCGGACATTTACCAAAATGCCGTACACTTTGTCTAAAATCGCAAAATCTCTAAACTCTCTCTCTGTGGTAAATTAACATTGAAATCCCAAAATAACTTCAAAAAGTAATGATAAAATCGCCAAAATCTCTACGAAATCCCGAAATCCCGTACAAAATAATGGCAAGTGTCCGACCCCTCGAGATTTTCTGTGCTAATATAAAATCTATATATTTCATTATGTTAATTAGTTTCTTTCTGAATAAACAAGGCTATAACTTATAATATATAATATAATGTTAAATATTATATGAAATCTTTATTTAAATTAACAAATAGACCTATCCTAAAATTACTACCATAAGTCTATAAGTATGTGCTATTGGTGTGTCAGATAGTCGAAATATTTACTAATGTTGTGTGGAGTACTTGAGGTATAAATGGACGTATTACAGAAAGTTAAGCGCCTCTAACGTGAAAAATACGCAATTTAAAAACAATTGATCACGACACTACAACGGCAAAGCAAAGTTCACTTATTTGGCTTAATAACTTGATCTAAAGTCCACCAAAAATCTGCGGTCATCCCTTAAGACTGTCCGGAAAAATCGAACATTTGCCAAATAGGGAATTTGACATACTATACTACGCTATTGTTGGGTCATTCTAACATCTAAATTAAATTTGAGGTGTTAACATTTTGGACATTTTTCTAATAGATTGCGCTCAATTCGAACAAGCCCTCTTTTTACGCGCAGGGCTATCGGTGGAAAGAAAGCGAGCTGTCCAAAGATTTGGCTCAGCGCCTAGCGCAGGGCGGTGTTCCCACCATATATAATTAATTCTTAGGTTCCCCGATAGGCGGAGTCGCCGGCGCAGCGTCCCCGCGTGACCCATCTGCCGCCCAACCCAATCCTAGCTCTCTCCTCTCTTCTACCCTCGCTCGCCGTTTGCAAGTAGTCTTTTATTGCTACCCCGATTGGTCTATTTAGACATTTTGCGTTATGGTTCTTCCTGGGGTGGCATTGAATTTTGTTGTTTCGATAAAAATATTAACGTTTTGTTTACACAGTGTAACCTTTATTTACATAGATTAACTTCAATGTATTTCAAGAACTTATACCAGACATAGATTAACCTTAGAATGACCTTTGTACTTCAAGGACTTATAGGTGGTATTCACGAGAAGATGGCGGCCATTGCTCTAATGTAGATAGCTATGGGGAAAAGAGGGATGACACTAGCCTTCCACTACAGCGATGATGACGTCACGAGAATACACCATATACCCGACATAGATTAACCTTAGAATGACCTTTGTACTTACACCCGTGTTAATTAAAAAAATTTAAGTGTACAATTTTCATTGGTTAGACGCTTTAGCGCCTGCTGCCGTCGGTAGGGGAAAATTGTGAAATTGTATTAGAAGGACTTATTCCCGACATAGATTAACCTTTGTACTTCAAGAACTTACACCTGTGTTAATAAACCAATTTAATATCAGTACTGTTATATCCTTTAATTAAATAATTAGTTAACCATTTAATAGGCCTATTTATAATAAATTGACAAACTTAATATCGGTACTGTTACATATTTGAATATATGTATAACTTCAGCATTAAATAGTACTATTTATTTATTAATTAATTTTCCGCAAAGATTATTGATATTCGGTATGACTTACATTTATTCCAAGTTTTCGGTTTAATATTCATCGTTTTTAAGTTCCAGAATATAGCTAAGGTAACCTACGTGAACAGAGTATATTTCAAAATATAGTAATAATATAAATGAAATATTTACAGGATAAATGCGACATTGTTATTTCACTGTATACAATGGTGTGTTTAAAATTTTTACCCGTAAATGAGTATGGTCTTGCCCTCATCTACAAATTTGACCTAAGTAACTAAGTGTGTTTATTATACCAGATAAATGAGATAGCTGTGTTCACTTGTCAATTTTCCCTGGTTCAAAACATCGTGGCCAGAATTATTTCCAAAATATGCTTTAATTTAATTCGTTTGATATAATGCTGAAGTACATATTGAACTTGAACTCAAATTGTACCAGTACTACACTCATTTATACAAACAATTTAACTAATAGCAAGTACAGATCAATCGTAATTTAATAGCAAAATCAATCCATTCTTACTGTTAGCGACAGTTATTTGGCCATTTAATCCTAATTTAAATAGTTTAACCTTTGAACCCCATAATTAAAATACACCTCGGACAGTGACGAAGAGCGTGGAACTTGTATACGATGTCCTCGGTAATCCGGGCAATATTTTAAACATTTTTTTAGCTTTGTTTTTTCTTTTCCCAAACTGCGTATAAATCCCCGACGTTATTGATCAAGCTTTGGGGTCCTAAGCCCCAGATTATTGGGCGTTCTTTTTTAGCCTTTCTCTGTCAGGCTGAATATATTTTATCTCTCCTTTTTGGGGAAAGGTTTTATCCGCGGGCTCCTCTCGGCGACATGATCGATGTGACGGTGCGCGGACCGCCTTCGTTGACTGAACATTCATCAAGACCTAATGTGTGTTTTAGTGGCTTTAGTTTAATCTGACATTTCCTATATTTCAATAGCGCACCGATTCGCCTAGTTCCAGCTTTATTGTAGTCCTACGCGGTACGATGCCTTTTCACTCGCGTTTGGAAAAATCTCGGGAACCCCTTTTCTGGCTAATTTATCTTGGACCCCCCTCTGTCGGTGTGCGCACCCCCCAATCCCAACTCCAACCCAAACCCTTCGACCGAAGCCCGACACGTTTATGAAAAATGACTTTGGGAAACTTGAACTTTTATAATTTTGGCATTAGGAATTTGTTGGATAAATAACGGGGATCGTAAATTATATTCCACCGTCAGGGTTATGTTACATATTTATGTTCCGGTATTTCTTACCGTTTGAACGGGCTTAGGTGCCTGTTCCTACCCACCATCAATATTGACTTTACCCTCAGCACCTAATTGCTGTATTCGAAAAATGATTGGGTTTATAGGGTATTTTTTTTGAAAGAATTTAATTTAATTTGGCCTAATTGTTATTAGTTCCGACAAAGCAACTGTAATTCGGCTAATATTGGCGGAATAAATATTTTAGGGAATTTTTCGTGACTTTAGTTAGGAATATGTTCGATAGATGGCGCTGCGTGTCCGGTGTTGGCTCTTTTTCATTCCATCGTTTTGCTGTACACTGAATTGTTGACTTGTTTAAAAGTGTTTTTTTTATATTATTTCTTATTATAAACCAATTTAAAAATGTTAAATTAAGATACTATTTTGCATATGTAGTATTTTATTACGAAAAAATATTTATTTTCATAACTTTTATTCAATAGTGAATTGTGCTAAATTAAATGAACTTTTTTTTATAAGTCTTTGGTATTTTATTTTTTCCAACCTTGAAAATAAATTAATTTTAATGAGTACCCATCATTCATTCTTATTTTACACACATTTTTGTAAATTATTTTTGTAATTTTGTAAATATTTAATTCTTAATTGCATCCATGGAAAAAAACCCGATTATAATGGGAATGTTTAAATAAAATATTTATTAGTTTGGCAAAAACGTTGCGTTTTGTAAACTGACTATTTTTAAAATAAATTTAATTTAAATTTGTGTTTCCTGTGTCGTATTTTATTATTTTCAAATAAATGAACGTTCAACAATAATTCTGATTTTTGAAATTTTGGTAAATTATTTTTATTACTAATTTTGAATTTATTTTGGAAATACTTTCACAATTTGATAAATATGCAAGTTATTAAAATTATAAATTATTTAATTTTTAAGCAATTAATATATTTTGAAATAAATGAAAGATTTTAAATAAATCCTATTTAACAGGCATTCTTGTAAATTATTTCTATAACTCATATTTTTGAAGCGATGAATTTATTCTGGAATAAATAAGAAATACCAAATCAGATATTAAACATCTTTGTAATTTTTGTGTAACTTACATATTTTTTAAACAATGGAATTTATTTTGAAGTAAATGAAAAATACAAATACAGTTATTTCGATTTAATGTTTTTGACAACCAAAATTATTATCAATAGATGTTACTGTAAAATAAAAAGAATAAAAAGTAAAAAATATAATATGTTGCTTCTTAAGTCTACGAGCGCGCGCGAAGAATAAACTAATAAAGCCGTGTTTTGTGACAACATATTCTATTTTTTTTTTAAACTTTTTATTCAATTTATTTTATAGAAACATATATTAAAATAAAGAATACCAAATCAATAATTCTGACTTAACAAACATTGTGGTAAATTTCAAAGTCATGGGAACCATTTTTTTACAGTTTTCTGTTAGCCATGACTTTCAAAAGAGGTTTTTTTGAAACATTTTTCCAATCGTCCATTCTTCGCTGTTTCTCCCAAAAACGAGCAATTTTTTGCGTGATAGAAAGTTTGAAGACGGAACTTTCGAACAAGAATCGTCTCGGCACATTTCCGTTTTCTATTTTTGCCTCTCTTCAAAAGAGAACCGACCATTCTAACCATTTCTCCCGAGCGTAAGTCTCCAGGAAGCGACCGAAAAAAAAACCGGTAGAAATTGTGAAAAGACATCTCTAGCCAGATATAACTTCTGTCACACACTTTTTCTTCAATATCAACGAACCTTTACGCAAGATAAATGTTTAATTTTAAAAATATATATATATATATTTCTACAGATATAAAAATTAATTGCGTGTATTGAAATTTTTTTAAATAATTTTATTTCGTCTATACTTAAGTAATATTATGTTTTAAATTTTCTTCTGGTTTAGGCAGAACTGTAACGATTCGTGGTAAATATGTAATAATAATGGAGTTTGAAAATATGCCTCAAACGCCAGGGAATTTAATATTAGTTATGAAATATTATTTGAAATATAATCATAATTGGAAAAGAAAATTTTTAAAATCTTATTATTTTCAAACTTGATATTACCACAAATATAATATAATGTGTAATTTATTTTGTACTTTTTTAAATCTACACTTATAAGTAATTTTAAGTGATGAGTCTAATTTCGTAAAAATAGAACAGCTTTCTAAAATATAAACGTTTTACTGGGTTTTAAAGAAAGTTATTTTTGTACCTCGATTAATAACGTTTTTTCAACGCGAATTAATTATTTTTAACTGTGGCTCTGGTACACTTATTGATCGAATTAATTTTAAGTGAAAAATGACAATTAACGCCTTTGTTTAGACGCGGCATTTTAATTTTTGATGAAGTAAAGATGCCCCTGACGCTAAACTCGCTATTAGCACCAACCCAAATATTGCTTAACGAAAGACGTAATGTTTATAACTCACACACTGACTGTCTTCGGTAATTTCGGTGATTTGTGGCCAAAAATAATACTTTGATTAATGACATTTTGTTTAGCTTTCGCTTTCAAGAAAAATAGTTTTTTACGTTAGCAAAAATAGCTATTGCTTGGAAAAACTGCGCGGCAGCTTCTATATAAGGAATGAGATTTTTAAGAATGAAGGGTAGGGGGTTTGGCAAGGCCCCTCTAAAAGTTCTTCTTTATCCCCAATCCATCTCCCCACTTCGAATTTATCCTTGCCAGAGGGATTTCTTTGGGGCACTTAGAGCGAATCCCTCCGAAAAAGGAAGATTCAGCTCCGCCGCTTTTTGAGATAGCGGAAATAAGAGCGAAAAAAAAAAGGCCGAAAGAATCCCAAAACTCCTGGAAACTTCCTCGACTGAGGCATTAGTCAGTGCCATCCGAAGCCTTGCCTCTCGCGCGCCATAGGATAGAAGCTATAGCTAATGAGATTTCGGGTTCGTGGATGCGGGTTTACCAATCGCAGCGGGTCTACCTGAGTATCGTCTTTAGATTTTTGTTCGCGATGTTTGGTAGATATTGTATATCTTGGTTTTTACGCTAACATTTGCGTAGATTAAACTTTATTTATAGACTAAAATCTCATCCTGTTAAATAGAGATACGGTGTTTCTGGATTAATTCTGTCACGTTCGTGTCAGAGCGACGTTGGTCTTAGCAGCTTTAGACACCCCTCGCACGCCTACCTTAGATTTATCAAAACCTTATAGGTGTCTTCGCGATGTCGCCGGCTTAACTAAGCTCGATAAAAACTGTGAAGTTTTACTTCTCGGGAAACAAGATCGTTTATATGATTTATTCGGGCAGACTCTTAATAATGTCTGGGTTTTGCGCTCCCCCGATATAAATGCCCCTACATGACGTAATTCGTAAACTTAATGGCGTTGTTGGCCGCGCTGCTTGTCCACGCGTCAAATTATATGGCAGGACTTAATAGTCGTAACGTGTCTTTCATTGCCTTACGAGTATTACGTTTTTAACAACCTCTTGTACATGTACTTCACCACGTTTAAACGTTGACACTTTTTTAATTCGACTAAAATTTAGTCATTGGTTCGTCGCGAGAAAAATCAACAAAGAAAATATTTTTTGTGACCTGTGATAGTTAGCGAATGTTAAGTTGTTGCTGAGGAGAATATTTTAGTTTAACTTTGTATACAGCCTACCTGGTGTATATTTTGGTAAAATGGTCTACTGGTAATCTTTTGAAATAATTAACGTTGCTAGTCTATACAGCCTACCCTTTTTATTTGTTTGGTAAAATAATCGACTGGTAAAACGTCCAATTTATAAAGATACTTTAAAAAAAGTGAAATTTTTAGCAAAATCTAAGTGACAGTATTTAAAAAATTTAAGGATAATTTTAAATCTTATAGTTCAAAATGTGTATTTATTTTTTTTTGGATGCAGCGCAAAATGTGAAACCTATGTAAAAACTATATGAAAGAACATTTTTAGAGCTAATTTCATTATTTTATCCATTAAACAATTGTTAAAATAGCAAAAATTCTAAATGTAATTATTGTAAACTAATAATAGTCAGATAGCCAATTGAGAATAAATGAAGATTTGTTGACAAGTTTTATTAAGAAAATCTTCACCAAAGGAATCTGAAAGGTTAATACATAAAGTTGGTTCAAATCAAGTCCTCTCTTCGCCCTAAATCAAACCCCCTTCGGTACGCCCCTGCGGGGTATCGACAAGGACTACGTGGCCACCGATAAATAATAAAAGGGAATCTCCGCTAGATCCCCGAAATCAATTTATATCGATTAGTCTGGTCGGTAGGTTTCGATTAATTCTATCCCCCAGCGCGCGTAGGGTGTCTTTCTAATCAAGTGTATTGTTCGTCGGATTAAAAGATAAGGTTTTTGTCTCGTTCTATCCTCTGAGATAGAAATCGTCACCTTGGCTGTAGATCTAGAAGGTGGCGTAGCGATATTTATGGTCCGACTAAAGCCCGCCTGTCCGAGCAGGTAGAATAAAAACGTATATCTTTAATGACCGCGCTTTCGGGGGGCGGGTTTTTGGGGACTTAGTGATCCTGATTAATAACCGAAAGAGTGCAACCTTTGCCACTATCTAATCTCCCGGATCTGTGTATACATCTTGGGTGCCCGACGCGAAAGTCTCGCCTCCCTCGACACAGTCCCTCGCGACGAATTCGTCCTAATCAAGCGGACTTTTTCTGACTTTTTTGCTCTAGCCCCTCCTCGTATAGCGTCCGGTCGCGGGAATCCTCTGGCTAAACTTTATTTATACCGGGGAATGTCCTCTGGTGGAAGCTGGCTGGGCGGAGACGGCGTCTTGGAACCGGTGACTCCGGTAATAGATGACGGCCACCTTCTCTTCCTCTTTTAGTCCCTTATAAATCATTATTTTCCTCATTCGAGGTGGCAGCGTACAACGTCGGGCTTTCGGGGTTGGCGACGGGGGAAAGACTACTTTTAGGCGCGCTCTTACCCGATTCAACTTGGTTAAGGTGACGCTTATCACCTTCGTTACACTCTTCGGCGACAACCCAACCTCTAACGGAACCGGTGGAGCTTTCGCGGAAGAATATATTCACCTAGATAGGCTATACCATCCGCCATCGAAAAACTTATCACGTGTCTTGCCGTAAAATTCTTCACTCCATAACATCATCGTATTTTTTATCCAATAGAGAAGGGGAGGGTTGAGAAGGACCCCCGAAAAAGGGACGATTACGGATGAAAGTTCCGCTCTATTTGCGTGGAGGAGATGGGTTTTATCTTCGCCAAATACAACGTATAGCCGTCGATTCTACGCGACACTTAACGTTGATCCCCGTATCGTCCTTTATTCCAACGATTTAAAAATATATAAGATAAACCTTCGTGATAGACAATAGGGAGAGTCATGCCCCTAATAAGACTCGAAACCCCCAACCCCAGAAACGGCGCTTTGGTAAAATCGGAAATTGAGCCAATCACGAATTGGTTCCTCCTTTAACGGACCTAACCCCGACACTATCCCGGTCCGTATAAGTTAACCGGACCTTTCCACCGAAGGGAGCTTGTATTGAACCCCTCTTTATTGCCTACTGTACGGTTATCGCCGTGAAATACGGGCGTTGAAAATGGGTGTTTATGCAAGGAATAACGCGTCCCTTTGATAAACGTTGGAGGGGGCTATAGGCTTTATTTCCTGACTGACAAAACAGTAGCAAGATGCCCATCTGCGGAATTCGGGGTTTCCCGCGCCTAATCAAATCTGATTTTTATTCGATTGGGGACGGTAGACGCGCGCGTCGGTCGCCATTGGTCAAAAGGAAGGATACGTCACTGCACGCGCGGTTGTAGACGAGACGAAGTTGCCAGATAAATAATGTTGGAGAGAATGCGGAGAAGCGTGTTAGAGCAAACGGCTCCGACGAAAACCAATGGAGCCGAACAGATGGGAAGAGTGTGTATTTTGACAATGACTGCTCCCCGGCTCATTTACAGCGGCTCTTCCGATTTTCATAAATACCGTTGCCTCTGGCCAAAATTGACTGTATTGTTGATTTAGGGAGAAGGCAGTTCGAATGGACGCCTCTTACCGCGATGATGGAGGACCTACCAATCTCCCCACTTAAGTCGTCGCCCTGTTAATACGTTGATTCTCTAGCTGATCATACGCCTAACTATTACACGCGTATAAGCCCCTCCCGTATCGAAATTAATGTATTTTGAAGTTTAGAATATTAAGGACTGCATTAACGCATCTGTCCCAGTTTTAGAATCTACATACTTACAAGTTTAACGTGTCATAGTTTCGTATTCGTATTATATTTGAGAAGACATAAATATTGTTTCGCAAATTATCTCCGTGTTTTACGCCTTGCACTTTGACATTTAGGATTTTATTTTTGTCGTATCATTACAAAATTTTCATTCAATGTGAAATTTTATATTTTGGTAAATTTCTTTTTTTTTTTAATTTAAAGGTACAGGGTTGATATTTATTAGTTAATTTCGTCATATCACAACTATTTATCTTATGAAATATCTACTCAAAATTCGCGTTCAATATATTTTTTTAATTTTAATTTTAAGGTAAAGGTTTGATATTTAGAATTTTATTTCGTCATATCACAACTATTTATCTTCCGAAATATCTACTAAAAATTCGCGTTCAATATTTTTTTTAATTTTAATTTTAAGGTACAGGTTTGATATTTATTATTTTATTTCGTCATATCGCAACTATTTATCTTACGAAATATCAACTAAAATTTCGCGTTCAAAATTTTTTAATTTTAAGGTACAGGTTTGATATTTAGAATTTTATTTCGTCATATCACAACTATTTATCTAACGAAATATCTACTCAAAATTCGCGTTCAATATATTTTTTTAATTTAATTTTAAGGTAAAGGTTTGATATTTAGAATTTTATTTCGTCATATCACAACTATTTATCTTACGAAATATCAACTAAAAATTCGCGTTCAATATTTTTTTTAATTTTAATTTTAAGGTACAGGTTTGATATTTATAATTTTATTTCGTCATATCACAACTATTTATCTTAAGAAATATCTACTAAAAATTCGCGTTCAATATTTTTTTAATTTAATTTTAAGGTACAGGTTTGATATTTAGAATTTTATTTCGTCATATCAGAACTATTCCTTCTACGAAATAACGCTACCAAGTTTGCGTTCAAGGTCATATTTGTATTTTTGTTAAATTTCAATTTTTTTAATATAAAGGTACATTTTTTATATTTAGGTTTCTATTTCATCGAATTACAAATATTTATCCTAAGAAATATCACCTTAAAATTTTTTGATTTTTTTAAACTTAAATTTAATTTTTTTATTGATATAATACTTCTAAATTTAAGAAGGAAGTGGGAGACCTTTATTCTACATATTCTACAAACCAAGAGAAATGTTCTATATAGTGAATATTGCGCGTTTTGTTTTTGATTATGAGTATATAAAACGTCATAACTCTGGCTGGTCTTTTCTTCGGAAAGCGTTGTATTTCGACTTTGGAGAGAGTGGTACGTCAGAGAGTTCGCGAAAGCGTAAGGGCTAACCCGAAAGCAAGATTTAGATTCAGTCATTTTTCATTGTTGATGATGTATGGAGTAAGGCCCCTTTTGTGCCCGTTCCAAAGACAGCGCGTAACTCAAAAGTTCCGGAACCCCCCCTTGTACCCTCGCGGGTTCCTTTTGGCTCTTAATCCCCCCCGTTCGGAAGCCCTGCTGGCCCGGGCCAAAGTATTAAAGGCCGCTCTCCCTGACTGCTCATCTTTTCCGGCCCGACCACTGGCTTAAAATATATTGCAAACTTTGCGTTGCCGAGTTTGAATATATTTTCCAACGTTGGATCTATATGTTCCTTCGGGCTGAGTTTTTTGATGAATGGTTGGAAACTCAGCTTGGCCTTGGCTTTTTTGATCAAATTTGCGACCCCCCCCCCCTCCTTATTTTGAACCCTTGGAATGAAAGCGTCACTGTTTTTCTTTTAAGTATTTTTATTTTTGTCAGAAAAATTACAATGGCCGATATTATTTAGGACGAAAGCTTTTGAAATTTCAGAATTCTTGAGAAAAAGTGTCTCTTATGAATAATAACGTCGCCGAGGTTTTAGTTTGGTACGCTTGGATTTACTCAAATGAATTTTGTATAAGGATGGCCTTTCTGTTTCATTAAAATATTCTGGGCTTTTTTTCTTATTTATTACGAGTTTATACTTGAACTTAGAGATAATATATTTTTATATATATACGGAAGGTTATCAATAATTTTAAAAGTTGGGTTAGAATATTTTCCCAGAAACTAGCACACTTTATTCGCTAAGTTTTCGGTTTTTGTATTGATTTATTTATTACTTTTATTCATTCATTAAACCGATTTCGTAAAAAACACCAGGCTATAGTTTTTATTAATAAATAATTTAGGGAAAAAACATCTTTTATTATCTAGACTTTTTCCATCCGGTTTTCTTATAGACAATCTTATTTTCCAATACACTTCTGGTGTAATGGTATCTTACATTGCGGGAGATGTTAGGCTAGCTTCGATACACTTAATAATAAATAGGGTATCCCAGGAGTAAATTGGAAATGCACCTCTAGCCCATCCGGGTTTTTTCTTACGGAGCCATAGGCTTAGAATTTCAGAGATGAATAAAACTTTTACGAAGTACTCTAGGCTCCGGCGAAAATAAAAAAAATTGGTGGTTTGCAGAGAGCGACTCCCCGCCAAGAATAGATTGAATTAGGATCGAGATGCGCCAATTTCTTTCTACTAGCTAGTAATGCTACCATTGTATTGCCTCTCTAGTCCCCGCAAAAAGCTTCTAACTTAAGCGAATTTTCGACCTAGAGAGGCTAGAGTTGCGCTTTCAAACTCTTTTAAAACAAACTATAAAGTTACGGGCGTATAATGATTGTTTGTGAAGCTTAAACAATATTCGAAAATAACGTTTAAATTTAACCCGAATTTTTTGTATAAATTGCGTTTTAATTTAATTTGTTTAGCTATAATAAAATTATTTGGCGTAATTTTAAATTAAAAGTTATTTACATAAAATCATTAGGTGTAAATTCGTTTGTTTAGAAATTGAGTTTCATTATCGTTGTTGGTTTTTTATATTTAAATACATTGGATCGTTGTTAATATTAATTGACGTTATGAAGTTAATTGCTTTCGCAATTTGGGTGGTCCGTTTCAAATTCAAAACACGGGTTTTTCAATTTTATAGCCTATTAATTAAACGTGACAAAGCGTGACTAAATTTAATCATTTATAATATTTTGCGAAGGAGCAATAATGATTAAATTAAATTATTAATTATTAATATTAAATCCTTAAAATTGTTTAGAATAAATAAACTCCGTAGATTCGACTGTATAAATTTCAAACTTTTCTTAATACCTAATCAGTCTCCGGTTGGTCGATTACGCTCACTAAAATTATAGATTCCCATAACCATTTTAAACCACATTTATTGATCGATTACGCTCACTAAAATTCTATATTCCCATAACCATTTTAAACCACATTTATTGATCGATTACGCTCACTAAAATTCCAGATTTCCCATAACCATTTTAAACCACATTTATTGATCGGTTACGCTCACTAAAATTCTAGATTCCCATAACCATTTTAAACCACATGTATTGATCGATTACGCTCACTAAAATTCCAGATTTCCCATAACCATTTTAAACCACATTTATTGATCGGTTACGCTCACTAAAATTCTAGATTCCCATAACCATTTTAAACCACATTTATTGATCGGTTACGCTCACTAAAATTCTAGATTCCCATAACCATTTTAAACCACATTTATTGATCGATTACGCTCACTAAAATTCCAGATTTCCCGTAAAAATTTTAAACCACGTTTATTGATCGATTACGCTTACTAAAATTCCACATTTCCCATAACCATTTTAAACCACGTTTATTGATCGATTACGCTTACTAAAATTCCACATTTCCCATAACCATTTTAAACCACGTTTATTGGTCGATTACGCTCACTAAAATTCCACATTTCCCATAACCATTTTAAACCACGTTTATTGGTCGATTACTCTCACTAAAATTCCAAATTTCCCATAACCATTTTAAACCACGTTTATTGATCGGTTACGCTTACTAAAATTCCACATTTCCCATAACCATTTTAAACCACGTTTATTGATCGATTACGCTTACTAAAATTCCAGATTTCCCATAACCATTTTAAACCACGTTTATTGGTCGATTACGCTCACTAAAATTCCACATTTCCCATAACCATTTTAAACCACGTTTATTGATCGATTACGCTTACTAAAATTCCAGATTTCCCATAACCATTTTAAACCACGTTTATTGATCGATTACGCTTACTAAAATTCCAGATTTCCCATAACCATTTTAAACCACGTTTATTGATCGATTACGCTTACTAAAATTCCACATTTCCCATAACCATTTTAAACCACGTTTATTGATCGATTACGCTTACTAAAATTCCACATTTCCCATAACCATTTTAAACCACGTTTATTGATCGATTACGCTTACTAAAATTCCAGATTTCCCATAACCATTTTAAACCACGTTTATTGGTCGATTACGCTCACTAAAATTCCACATTTCCCATAACCATTTTAAACCACGTTTATTGATCGATTACGCTTACTAAAATTCCAGATTTCCCATAACCATTTTAAACCACGTTTATTGGTCGATTACGCTTACTAAAATTCCAGATTTCCCATAACCATTTTAAACCACATTTATTGATCGGTTACGCTCACTAAAATTCTAGATTCCCATAACCATTTTAAACCACATTTATTGATCGATTACGCTCACTAAAATTCCAGATTTCCCGTAAAAATTTTAAACCACGTTTATTGATCGATTACGCTTACTAAAATTCCACATTTCCCATAACCATTTTAAACCACGTTTATTGATCGATTACGCTTACTAAAATTCCACATTTCCCATAACCATTTTAAACCACGTTTATTGGTCGATTACTCTCACTAAAATTCCAAATTTCCCTTAACCATTTTAAACCACGTTTATTGATCGGTTACGCTTACTAAAATTCCACATTTCCCATAACCATTTTAAACCACGTTTACTGGTCGATTACGCTCACTAAAATTCCAAATTTCCCATAACCATTTTAAACCACGTTTATTGGATCTCATCTTTGTGGACAGGCAATTCCAACCAATAGACAACTGTATTTTCCAAACCCCACCCATCGACTGGAGGCGTTGGTTAAAAATGTTAACGTGATAAAAACGACTTGTTTGCGTTAATGTAAACGCGTATAAGTATTGCGGGAGAAAAAATAAATTCCATATAAGCGAAAAAGGAGCGCCAGAAAGTGATTACGTGACAGAAATGTCACACTCTTTGTTTCCAGCAATATTAATCTTTGGTCCCTGTCGCGCGCTTAGAAGCTCCCTCATTAGTCAATGTCGTACAGAATCCTTTGTAAATGAAACTCTCCATCTTCGCCTTTCTTTTATGCTTTTTTCTCTCGCTCTTGGGCATCTCCTTTTTGTCTCCATCCGCGCGCCGTCTCGCGGTGGTAGGAGGCAATAGGATATCACGCCGCATTGTCTTTGAGGTTTTTCTACACGGATGACGTATCGTCTCCAATCCTATAGGTATAGGGTAACACGAGACAACGGCTGACAACCCATTCGTTTTCCACAGCGCCAGCCTTTGTGTTGAGAAAGGAGACCGACATCGCTCAAAACGGTGAAGTAGAACGCCGGAGTACGGGTGCAGTCTGCGTTGTCTCTAACGGAAAGGGACAGTCAACCCGAGCGGGTGATGGTTGGCCACTGTAACCATCCGAGCCCATTCCTGAAGCCGCGCTTGCAGCGTGCCGGTTTTAAATTAAAATTCCATTCAGCCTGGCAATTTTATATCACCCTGGCTTGCTGGGCGCATAATATAAGACGGTTTCTTTCCATTCTTTCATATATTAAAAGTTTTAGAATGTCGGAAAGCATTCCTTAGAAAGGTCGCGGTATTTTGTGTCGGGCTTGCTCGCTACGAAGATACGTTATTGAATTTGTTCGTGGACGCTTTTGCATACTTCGCTCGCTGTCGGTTGTATATTGGTGTTACTTACTGAAACTAAGTTATTGGGTTGGTTAGAATGTTACGGTGTTACGAGGAGTAGGGATAATGTACAAAAAATATACAATTTTTTTCACGGGTTTTAAGTAATATTTAAATTATGCCACCAAAAATACACATTTTTTTCCCCACAGACAATATCAGTTAAAATTATGGCTCCCAAAATACCCCAGTTTCTTCATACAGATCATAAGTAATAGTTAAAAGTATGCAACTATTTAATACCATTTTTTTGCCACATACCATAACTAATAGTTAAATGTATGCCATCAAAATACACCCTTTTCTTCCTATAGACCATAAGTAATAGTTAAATGTATGTCACCAAAAATACACTAGTTTCTTCATTCTGATCTTAAGTAATAGTTAAAAGTATGGTACTATAAAAAACATTTTTTTTTTGCCACAGACCATAAAAAATACACCCTTTTCTTCCTACAGGCCATAAGTAATAGTCAAAATTATTCCACCAAAACATACACCATTTTTTTCCCATGGTTCAAAAGTAATAGTTAAAAGTATGTCACCAAAAATACACCAGTTTCTTCATTCTGATCTTAAGTAATAGTTAAAAGTATGCTATCAAAATACACCCTTTTCTTCCTATAGGCCATACGTAATAGCTAAAATTAATACACCATTATTTTCCCATGGTTCAAAAGTCATAGTTAAAGGTATGACACCAAAAATCCCTATTTTTTTCAAATGGGTCATAAATAATAGTTAAATGTTTGCCACCAAAAATACATCCTTTTCTTCCAGAAGACCATAAGTATTATAATAGTGAAAAGTATAACGTAGACGATATTGATTGATGATCCTGTACTTCCTGCTCTTATTTAATTACTGCAATTTATCATTCAAACGACAACTAATTCGTTCAAATTGTAAATTTAAACCTAAAAGTACCTTCTGAAACGACCAATTTAAACCTTTGACGGTGATAGGGGGGGGGGCGGGGGGGGATAAAAAACTGTTTCTAACACTATTTTAAAATGATTAACGTAGAAAAGTTAAAAAGTTCAAATCAGTTAGTCATGAAACTAGAAAATAATTAGTATTTCCCGGTTTTTAGATAATTTATAATATTTTTCAGACTGCTTGCGCCATCTGGTAAGAGTTAGGAAGTTTAAAAATCTACCGCTAATGGCGTTAAACCCTGTTAGAGGTCGGGGATGGTTAACTTTTATTCAATAGATAAAGCTCTCAAAATTATTCGTCAAACGTTTCGATCAAGTAATTTATATTTCTGTATTATCCGATTAATTTTTTGATAAATTTGTAAAATTAATCGGAAAAGCGACGTTTTTTTCGATAAAAAGCTCAAATTTTACGAATAATAAATGTTTTTTAATCATTTTCCAAAATATTAACCGGTAAATTTCTTTGTTTACATTTTTCCCCCGAAAAAAATCAATTTAATCATGGATAATGATTAACCGTCCCCGACCTCTAAACCCTGTAAAAGGATTTTATTCCATGACAAATTAATATCGGCTGCAACTGAGTATGGTATTTAATATCATTCATTGTAGAAAACCAAACATCTATCTATCCGTTGTCTGTACCGGTATCTCAAATAATGCAACTTTAATTAAAATTATAGATACCCCTTTAGAATCGAATTAAGCCCCCTTTGAAATAGGAAACGACTCCCTTTCGTTGATATTACCGATAATCTTTCAAATTAAAAAAGTTGGGGTGTGGGATTTGAATCCGACCTAGATGGGTGTGCTAGGACTCCACCTCCTGATGAGAAACTAATTAACCCTAGAATGCATTAATCTTCTCTCTCTCACGCTGGCCAATAGTAGAAAAAGAATGATGCAAGAGGAAAGAGACGGGGAAAAAAGCAAATCTAAATCTAAAAAGTATTGGTTTTTCGAAAACCCTTTTTTTTTTCAGAAAAAAGCGGAGAAGGGCAGGGCGGATAAAGTAAGATATCCCAGTAGGCGCGCGTGGCCTCATTAGGCCCTCCGTTTCTCCCTTAGAAAGCCCAAAGAACTATAAGTTATCCCAACGGTACGGATGGGGGTATAGGCGCTGGGGCTGGACCCCCTCACCCTTTCTTTTTCGCTTCATCCTCGGCTTTCCCGGGTTTGCCCTTTTTTCGCGCAACTATTTTTTCTCTTTCTGGGTTCTGCAATCCCTTTTCCCGATATAAAAGAGCTGGAAGCTTTTCGTAAATGCGAGTGGCGCGCGGAGGCGCCAAAGTCCTACGTGATTAATTCTCCCACTCTAGCAGCGAAGTTATCTTAGGGAAATGGCTACGTACCCCACCTACCGGCGGTTTCCGGAAGGTTTTTCGGTGATGACTTCTTTCCCCCCCGGTTTCGTTCCCTATATAAGCCGACTTCTAAGCCCTCCCCCCCCCCTCTGCTCTTATCCATCCGCCTTCTTACATTTATACCCCGGGCAGGCTACCGACTGACTGGCCAAATATATCCCCGAGATCTTTTTACCTTACCCCATCAAACTCTATCCAACTCTTCTTGGCGTTTTTTCCCTCTCTTCCGCCATTCCTGCAAAAACCTACTTCGTTTTAACCTCGAGGCTGTTCATCTAGGTTTTTCTATAGAAATAGTTTATCCTGAGAGGTTCGTAGTTGCCTTACGTGGTCGCTGGGTTCCAGGACCCAAAGCGAGGCGTTGTCATTAAGAGGTTTCGATTGGCCCGCGAGTATAGTGGTTAAGATTGCAATTCGCGAGTCCCAAATGAGAGCTTTCTTTGCCAACCGACTCCTAAATGAACCCGCGAAGAAAAGGGCTACCTTATTATACGCCATAAAGACTCTCGAAGTAAACCGCTTAATAAGAACGGCTAAGAGAACGTCGACTGTACCGTCCTCTCGGTCTTAACCACGCCGTCCAAAATTCGGGAAAACTGGGGCTAGCAACCGTAAACAGTGAACGTCACTTTAAGCTTGGGAAAATAACTTCGCTACGACGTGTAGTGCCTAAAAAGCTATTCTATTCCGCGGCTTTCGCTATAGCCCGTCAAGTTTCTACCAAAGGTATATTATAGTGGAGTAGATTTACCTCTTATTTTATTTATTGTCTTAATAGGCTCGTACGGAACGCTACTCAATTTAGGCCATTACCGAACGGTTTTACTCTTTGCCTCGAGGTGTTATCTCATTTTTTGTTTGTTTTTGAGCTTGGATCTTTCCGCCTTTTCATGCTCTCTTCCTTCTTTAAAAGCTTTCTTACACCTCCCAAAATGTCCCGGGGGGCGGGGGGATAAGCAAAGCAATTAAGTCCTAATTATACCGTGTAGATTAATCAACTTCATTCTAAAACTCTGACTTAATTAACTCTTGTGAAATGTTTTTGTTTACATTTTCAGGATGATTAGTTCTTTCTGGCCAAACTTATCTATAGACTTTCTATAAAACATAATGTGGATAGGTTTTTTCGTAGCTTATTGAGTTCATTATAGATATTTCTATATAGAAAATACGTCAAAAATGTTTCTGCCAATGCCAATAGAGTAATAATTCAAAGTATATATACTTTAGAAATTTCGGCTCTATATAAAAATAATACACATTTCTATATATTCTGTAGCAATTTCAGTTTCACAGAAAAATTCAAGATTTTATACATGCTGTAGCAATTTCAGTTCTCAAGAAAAATAGTAAATTTCTATATATTCTGTATAAATTTCAGTTCTATAGAAAAATAATAAAAAATTCTATATATTCTGTAGAAATTGCAGTTCTATATATTCTGTAGCAATTTCAGTTCTATATAATAATAATAAAAATGTCTATATATTCTGTAGGAATTTCAGTTCTACAGAAATATGAGTCGTTTTTCTAGAAGAACCCAAATACATTTCTATAGAATTTCCGTAACATATTTTGTTAAGACTAGTAAGCCTATTTAGATAATTTAGATTGGATAAATAACTATATTAATATCAGAATATCATACGAAATTTGCATACTTGTAAGGTTTTAGTCGAAGAAATTAAAGCAACATTTATTTTTAATTTAAAGTGATTTATTAACACGCATTACAGTTCCGAAAACCGCTTGTATTAAAATATATTAAAGTTCATTTTACAGTTTTCATCACTATCGGATGTAAACTGCCTTAGCCTCCGATAATATGAGCGGCAAAAAATGAAAGCGGTTTCGGGGCTAATGGTGTGAGCTTCGTTAAAAGCACTTTACTCGCTTTTACAACGTTGTAAAAAATTTGCGCTCTTCAAAAATTCTCCTCTTCATATCGTCAGACTGTTTATACCTTGAGTTATTAGCGCACGTCCGCCTGGCAATCATCTCACCGGACAGTTCGTTGGAAAGACGGCGGAGTAGGTAAAGTTGAAGTACCCGCTTTAGAACAACGGTGGCAGGCGGTTGTGGCGAATACTAATATGTACCAGAAGTTATTGCTCATCTTGGGAAGTTTGGGGGGAGGTATCTAGAACACCTCAAAGAGGACAAGGTATCGTCTAAGGCGGCTAGAACTAACATGCAGATGGGTAACGCTCTCGGGACCACTTAAGCGGCATTATACTTTGCCTACAAAACTCTTATCTCCGACTGCTCCGACTGCTCATAAATTATACAAGTATTTTTTTTTTCTTGGTTTCCCTCGAAACCCCTCGAACGGTAGCTATTCGTATCTCGCGTTCTCCGCTAGGTGGAGCCCGTGCCATTAATGGATCCCCAATGAGAACTCCGTTCCTGGCGAGGAAAAGAGAATATTAATATTGGAAACGGTTCCCCCCTTCCACTCCACCGCGATGCCGTGCTCTACTCTACTCTTGTATGATTGCCTCCTTGGGTTTTCTCGAATATTGAAAATTTGAATTATTACAGCTTTCCTTTTTTATATCTCTCTCCGGTTGGAGATGCGCGTGGGGTCTTACACGGGGGTATTTTTTTATTTTCTTTTATTAGATGTAACTCGAGAGAGTTGAATAATTTAGCGACTGTGTATTCCTGATACCTGAGAATAGTAGATAAAATTTACGAAAAAAATGTTTAGTTTTTTTTGGGTTTAACCTTGTGTCTTTCTGTAGGACATTCTTGGAAATATACTTTGTTATTAAATTATTTTTCGTTTATATCTTTATGATTGTGGTTGTCATATTTTAAGAGTTCATTTAAATTATAAAGGATGCTTTGGTTCTTGTTGCGAAAATTGGTCGATGATGTAACCTAAAAATAGTTGCGGAAAACATTATTTTAAATTCACAAAAAAAATTATTTGAACACACCAAAAATAAATAATTGGTAATTTTAAACAGTTTATTCTAACTTTTATAATTTAATTTTAAAGATGTTGTACTTGAAACGACGGGTTTTAAAATGCAGTTTAAAACGTTGGTTTTGCATTTTAAATTAAAATTTAATTTAAAAAGTGAATCTTATGAAAAGGTTTTTGTCGGGAAAAATGAAAAACAATTTCTAATTTGAACTTTAAACTTTTTTAATTTTAGACGTAATGTATTTACATCGGTAAAGATACCGTATTAATTACAAATTTTTTTATTCCTATTTCCAAATATTACAGTGTTAGATTTAAAGTGCAAAAAGTAGTTGAAATATAACCACGAATTGCACTTAAAGGCCGACTACATAAATATTCGGTTTACTCTGTCTCTCACTGGAACTAGGCTGACTGCATGGCACATGTGTATTGCAGTCAGCCGACTTCCAGTGAAAGACAGAGTAAACCGAAGGTTTATGTAGTCGGCCTTTAAGTTTTTTTCTTTGCCTAATCGCGGATTTACAATTCCACTTTCTGAAAAGCTTCTAAATCAGTATATGAAGACATCAATCTCCTAAACTAACACTCTTAGGCGCGAACAGCCATTGTCAACCCAAACACGGTTGGCCAAAAAAAAAATTAAAATTAAAGGCCTTCTTCTATACGTTCGGCCATTCTTCTTGAGGCGAGACCACTTTTATTGAAATTAACGGCGAACAACCGTGAAGTTTTTAAAAATAAGTGGAATTTATGTGTAAAAGCGTGCTCGCTTTCTTTGAGTCCCGAGAGGTGGCGCTGAAAAGGGGAGAGAGAGCGCCAAGACTAGGAACTAATGGAAGTGCCACTAACCCTCGTGATTATTCAAGAGACGTTGTCCCTGTAGGTAACTAAGAACGCGCGATCCTCCCGCCTTTTCAGAGCACCTTCACGCCCCTAAGCCCCTACATTTTTCATAATAAAAAATATAACAGTAAGCTTTTTTAAAAAGGGGGTGATGGAGAAGAGAAGTAACTTTTGAAAAATGACGCGACAGTGTGTTGACGTTGAATTTATAGTGTTCGTCTGATTTATTAACTAGCGTAATAGGCTCCGCCGCCCTAAAATGATATTTCGATCGGGGTGGAAAAAAAGGTGTTTTCTTCCCGGCAATAGCCGCGTGCGCTGCGGGGAAAACGGACTCTCTCCCTCGCAGCTCCGATACCCTCGAAATGAGACGTAACCTTGCGTAAAAACAGAGAGGATATAGTCTCCTTTATAACGTTTTAAAATGGAGTATATAAAGAGAGGCTATATTTTCTCCAGAATCGTATACACTCGAGATTATACGTAGTCTGAAAACGTATATAAACTGGGATGGGGCCTTGAGACAAGGGTTTTCCTCGTATGGGCGCGCGATGGACGCGCGGGGAAAGATGGGAAGCTCGTTCGAAGGAGAAGAGGCCATCGAAGGCGCTAGATTTGGCCGCTCTTAACGTAATGGAAGCTTCGTATAGACTGCATCGATTTAGAGGCGGAGAAAATTGCCTCCCGCTCTTCCCGTTCGATGCTGCTCGCGAGAAACAAACCGGAAAGCATCAGTCTTTGTTTATTATGGCAACTATGTTTCTAAAGTTTCCGAGATTCATCTATCACTCTAAGAACTTTAGAATTACCCCCCAAAGAACCCATCTCTCCCTCTACTTTAGTTGCCCCTGAGAAATTGGCCAAATTATCCAAATATACTTTAATACCTAGTTTAAGCGCTTATTTTAAATGAGATTTGGAAATTTATTCCTATTAATTTATCAATTTGTAATATACCTATCATGTACTGATAAAGGTCAAATTAAAAGTACGCTAAATTAATCCGGTTTTTATCATAACTTGTTTGTTAAATTTAAAAAAAATTATGTAAAGTCTGATGGTAGTCATATACCCATATGGGCGCAATTACCAAAAGTCTATTATTAAGTATCATATGTGTGTCCCTTATTAAATAATCATTATTGATAAATACCTTTTGAGTAACGCAAATTGACGTCACATCTAAAAATATAAGCGACTATATAGCGGTGCAAATTCGTTACTCCAACATCTTGGCACAGTTCGCTGCATGTACTCGCTATAACCTAGAAGCAAAGGTCTCTTATTACCCCTAATTTGATATGGCTATCAGTGTAAATTTAAGACTAGTTAGATAAGGTACTCACTAATGTGAAGTGTAAATTTAACACGAATTAGATAAGATACTCATTTATATGAAGTTTAAATTTAACACGAGTTAGATAAGGTACTCACTTGCGTGAAGTGTAAATTTAACACGAGTTTGATAAGGTACTAACTTGTGTGAAGTGTAAATTTAACACGAGTTTGAAAAGGTACTAACTTGTGTTAAGTTATCATTTCACATGAGTCAGATAAGGTACTCACTTGTGTTAAATTATCATTTCACATGAGTCAGATAAGGTACTCACTTGTGTTAAATTATCATTTCACATGAGTCAGATAAGGTACTAACTTGTGTTAAGTTATCATTTCACATGAGTCAGATAAGGTACTCACTTGTGTTAAATTATCATTTCACATGAGTCAGATAAGGTGCTCGTGTTAAATTATCATTTCACATGAGTCAGATAAGGTGCTCACTCGTGTTAAATCATTTCACATGAGTCAGATAAGGTACTCACTTGTGTTAAATTATCTTTTCACTTGAGTCAGATAAGGTACTCACTTGTGTTAAATTACCATTTCACATGAGTCAGATAAGGTGCTCGTGTTAAATTATCATTTCACATGAGTCAGATAAGGTGCTCACTTGTGTTAAATTATCATTTCACATTAGTTAGATAAGGTACTAACGTATGTGAATCGTAATTATAAACCTTTGGTGTAACCCCTTATTATTTTAGTGGCTTGTTATCTCTCACTGGAATACGATATTATTTCTCGTATTCTTCCAATCTATAAGAAAAATAATAAAAGGTCTCCTTAGAAAACCCTGAAAAAGGGGAAAATGGGAAAATAAACAAGATGACACGGACATTTAAGTACACACAATCCTCCCGATGTATTTTATGTAAATATAAAATTTAAATTGAACAAATTTTTAATCATCTTGTACATTAACTTAATGAATCCAAGAGGAATTTTATCGAATATGAATTTTTCGAGTTACCTGGTTTTGGAATTAAGGTAGTGAAACGCGAACTCGTTAAAATTAAATTTTAGACAAACCCAATTTTTCGAGTTACCTGGTTTTGGTTAAGTTAAGTTAATTGATAGACAAACCGAATTTCTTGAGTTAGGCCTACACCGTTTTGAAAATAATTAACTTTATATTTACAGCATAATACCTTAAATGAAACTATTACTAAAATATCAACAATAACCCAATCATCTTGTTGTTTAATGTAGTCAGGGCACTTTCTCAACAACCTAGTGAAAAATAAGTTTTATCAATGAACATCATAAAAACGCGCGGTGCCCAAACTATCCAACGGCCTGTAGAAGACAAATGGACAATTTAGTGCGTACACGGGTTGTGTTGGGCTATTGAGGATCTGATATTTACTGTCGATTGCCTTATCATTGACTCTTCTAGACCTAATTATTGAAGAGTTATGTAAGATTTGGCGGCGGCTACGCGGTAGGTTATGAAAACAATTTTGAAAGTCATCTAAAATTATTATAAACACGCGATGCTCCAAATTATATATTTTTTCAGAACTTCTTAAATGAATTTTTAATTTATGAATAACTTAAATGTCAAAAACAATATAGAGCTAATCAGTACCTTTTCGGTTTTCTATATTTCTTAAAGTAATTTTTCCTCAATGAGTCATAATATTTTAAATGCTTTTTGATTTAATAAAAACTTGGAGCCATTATTTTCCACATTACCATCTGCAGTTCTGCGACAAAGATTACCATTGAAATTTGTTTGAAATGGCTATCATTGCCGAGTAACAAACTTGCAATTTTAAATTTTCTAACTTACATTTCAGTTTACCAAACTTGATTTAACAAAGTAGTTCCTAAAATATTGTATATGATATAGAAATGTCTTTTCAACCGAAAACGTTTGGTTAAAAACACGAAAGTCAACTATTAAATTCGAATAGCAAGACGAAATTCATTTGGGAAGTCACTGTGGAGACAAGGCTTAATGGAGAACCAGTGTCAACAAAGCAAGTTCGTAATTTTCTGAAGATTGTCATCACGTTAATAGATGATTAAATTGGAAAAATGTATACGCAACCTTTCATTTAAACTAATTATTTCGCCATAAAGGCACTAGGATGTTTATCGCTGTTAACGATGATTTGATTAATTGTGAGCCAAAACATTATAACAATGTACATTAGAAGCAATGTCATGTCAATGTTCAACCGAAATAACATACTAGAAATGCTCGAAATGGGAATAAATATCATGAAATTGACGAAAATTTTTGAAGTTCTGAGTCAATCAAATAGACATTGATAAAAGCTTAAAATTTCGACAAGAAGATTTCTCAAAAAGGTTCACGATGCAAAATTTAAATTTTTGTTTTACAATATCCCCATTTAATTCGATTATAGAAGTGTAAAATATGAAGACTTACGAAGTTGAGTTAGTTTCTTTTTATTTTGAAGATTGTCAACTTTCAAAGTCTCTCAAAACAAATAAAACTATAGTATTCACCAGGCTGAGAATTGCTGAACTTTTCTTTTGGGCATTGGCTCCTTTTTCCAGCCAAAAAAATACTTCCGTGCATTGTGATTATGAATTTTGCCATTGCAATTGGTGCAAGAACGTCCCTGTTAAATGAAGTTTTACAAAAAGTGAAATTGAAAAAATATTCTTAAACTATTTATCCAAGGCATAATCTTATAAGGATTTTTTGGCAGATAAAACACGCACTAATATCATCAGGAAAGACTTTTCTTAGGTAAGGTTCTAACTCAACAAATAAACTAGCACTAAACGAATAGATTCTATTATTAATATGTTGAGAAACCAAATAACTAACTCGTACGTTTTCTAACCAAAACTGGTCAACGAGTGTTTCAAGAACCTCTTGAGCATCATCTTTGGATAGTTAATTATGTTCCATATTGTGTTAGTCAGGTTCAACAACGCTCGAGGTGTTTCTACTCTCTCGTTATTCTCGATAATGGCTTCCACCTAATGAATTGTAATAAATATTATTAAAGTTGAAATGGATAAATATATAAGGTTGGAGAATATTATAATTTTTCTTAACTTCTTTAACTTCAAAAGCTACTTGCTAATCGTGAAACGTTATAGTTAGCTAAATTAACAAGGGCAGAATATTGGGAACCATCTTCTTGATATTCGTGCAGATTTTGGTAGATAAATAATATTGCTTGCACATCATCATTTGTAAAAATATTCGATCACTGGGGTTCATTATACATTCTTGGGAATGAAACTACAAAGCTAGTTCTGATCAAGGCTCGGATAAACACTAAAACTTAAAAGCACTATAAGGTTGGCTCGTGTAAGAATGGCGGGAAAATAGATATCTGTAGGGGAAATACGCGCGACCGGAAACTATCGCTACGCCCCCTTTGGTTCGCCATTGAAACCTAGATAGGTAGAGGCTAAAGCAAACGCTATTAATTTTTCCTCGTCGTTATTTGTAAATTTGACTTTATAAATAATGATATTTGCATTTTAATATAATTTTTGCATCGTTTGCTTATATTTTGATACGTTTATTTACGACAGAACTTTCTTATGACTTTTTAATTTGTCTGTAGCAGACGCTAGACCATAGGAGCTATCTCGGAGAAGCTAGTGCCGTTACGCAACCAAATTAACTAGTTTTTAAACTGATGTATATGTTGCCACCCTAGAAAATGGCCAGAACCTTTTTAAAAGTGACCGAAATTTTATTTTTTACGGATTTTCACTGTTATATGACGTAACTTTACGACTGACACTGTTTTAGTTATAGAGCGAGTCATTGCCTATCGAACGGTGTATTTAACGTAATGGTGCGTTGAATCCTCACGGCGCCACCTATAGTTTAAATTCATCCAACGGCGGCCTTTTTGAGATTTTGAGCATGTAATTTTCTATTTAATGATACGGTTAACATTCATAGATATTTGTGTATTTATAGGATGATTTATAGATCCTACGCAGTTATTTTGGCCTTAATAAAAATATCCGGCAAAATTTTTAAAAGCAACATTTTTATCACAAAATACATTTTGTTTCTTATTTTTAAGACAAAAGTCCTTTCTATAAAACTTTATTATAAAAAAATATTAATAAATGACAAATGAAATAGAGACCAAAGCTAACAAGACGCTACCTGAGCGCAAAAGTCACGTAAGTCGAGATACGTGACTATTGAAAGAAATTCAAATAAGGTGACTCAGTAAAAATTTTCCATACATATTTTCACTATTTTTATTAATTTTCATTATTAGATTATCATTGTTATTATGCTAGATTTCGAACTTAAAACTGGTTTTTCTCAAATAGCGGTTTTCAGACTTGCTTGACTCTTGCTCTAAGGTAGCGACGATGTCACGGACATTACAATCCCCCTGATGCATTAAATTAAATTTGAATTTTTCTCCAACTTGAAGAATTTTATCGAAAATGATTTTTTGAGTTACCTGGTTTCGGAAATAAGATAGCGAACGCGTTCATTTAAATTAATTTTAGACAAACCTAATTTTTCGAGTTACTTGGTATGGAAAATAAGGCAGCGAAACGCAAACACGTTAATTTCAATCAATCTATAGACAGACCGAATTTCTTGAGTTACCTGGTTTTGGAAATAAGTTAGCGAAACGCAAATGTTTTAGGAGTTAGATGGCGCCTGTATCAATTGGTACGAAATTCAAAAATCACAATATCCATAAATAAACATTTAACCGAAATTTTTATGAATAATCGAAATTTTGGCTGTTAATTTATCTGTTCCTTTCGAATAAGACATCCCTGGCCCTTCTAAGCCTAATTATTGTCGAGTTATGTAGAATACGGCGGCATCGGCATCGGCTACACTATACGTCAGCGCAGTACACACGAATCCCTTTTGGGAATTGCGAGTAAAAAAACCTAGAGAGAAAGAAATGGAAAAAATGGCAAACTCAGTGAAATATCGGAAAACGCCGTGATGGAAAAGTTTTTTGGTCCGAACTAAAAGAGATTGATTGTAGGTGAAACAATGGCCCTAAAGAAAGAAAGGCTAGTCGAAGGAGAGGAAGGGGATGGTCATTAAGTCCTAAGAGAAGCAAAACCCCCTTTAAGAAATTCGACCCCCCATAAAAAAATCCGTCGATTTCTCTTCGCTTCTTTTTTCATATAATTCTTCCGAGTACAAAAAGGAAGCGGAAAAAAAGCTTTTGGAACTCTGGCGGGGGGGGGGGGGGGTGATTCTCGGCCCCCAATTGGAACGTGCTCGCCCCCCCTTTACCCTCCCATTCTCGTTGTACCGTGTAAGCCATTTCACGCGCTAGTGCAACGATTTTTCTTGGACCTGGAAGGTTTTTTTTTGCTCCGCTAGGGTCCCTAGTGGCGCTGAAGTCTCAGCCGAACGAACCAGCGAATCCCCTGTTTTCTCTCTTGGCGTTTCCTCCCCCTCATTTTTTCTCAGTCTCTCTCTGAAGTTTCTCTCTCTCAGAAAGATAAAAAAAAGCAAAAACGGGGGAAAGCACGCCAAGGAAATGGAGCCCAGTTTCCACTGAGAAAAAAGCAAAAAAAAGTAAAAAAAGCGAGGAATCAAAGTTAGCAAAAAAAAACCTAAGACAAAGTGCGAGGCGTCGGGCTCCATTCTAAAATCGAACTTTAATATCTTTGGACATCTGAAAAATGAGACCGTTCTTCAAGTCGTAGGCAGAAAGAATTCTACCCCATTCCTTTAGTATTTCCCCGCCAGGGGGAGGGGGTTAGTTCTACCAACTCCCGCGAAACTTCTTCATTCCGCGCTTCGCTCTCTTATAAGATGTATGTATGTCCTCTCTTTTAGCGGATGCAACGTAAGCTCGCTTCCCAGTTCGGCCTAGCTTAGTTTTCCGAAAAAGTTAGATTTCGGGGGGCCTTTTCCACTCTACCAGTTCCCTGTTTTTTTTCTTTTATTCCGTACGAACTTTGCCATTAACGATGAAAAAGCCCTTTTCTTGGGCTTTTTCAACTCCCTCTAGCGGTGGAAGGAAGACCCGGCTCTAGCTACTGTAAAAAATTCATACGAAGAATAAATAGATTTTTCAGAAAAACCTCATTTAGGTTTAAAGAGTGGGTGGGCGGTAGAAATGGGGGTGGCTTGAGAGGGCTTTTTGTGGAGAAATATACATCTAAATGGAGCTCCTCCGAGAGGTCGTATTTAGAGTTCTTCCACTCCAGATATTGATAGCTTTATTGTAATTTATTTCCATTGACCTTTTCGAGAGCGTAGCCCGTAAATTTTTCTTCATTAGGCGGCCGAAACCTTTTAGAAAAAATGTACACTTCAATCTTAATTTATTTTCCTAATACAATTGGAGTTTAATAACATCTTTCTTACGTGTACCGCGTCTCGCACACTTTTACAGGGGTTCCATTCGGTTAACGTTATTTAACTTCACCCTGAAACTCAGCTTCTCCCTGAACACTGCTGCGTTGCTTTTGGAATACTTCTACAGGGGCTTATAGATCAAAAATAGATTAAATTATAATTTATTAAATTTTTAAGTTTTGCGAGTTTTAAATATATTAAATATAAATAAAAAGGTAATGTATTAATTATACATTACCTTTTTATGTATATTTATTAATTACATTCGATTGCAATTAGGAACTACGTAAACTATTTCGACACTTCGTATGTGCAGTATAGGGTATGAAACATAAGTTCGATATTCGGAAAAATAAAATAAAAATTGTATTTATTCTCTACTTTTAACTTCCAGAATAAATTAATAAATAAATATTTTTCTACCTAAATTTTTTCCCCAATCGACAAGTATTTAATTACATTCGAGACTAAAATTAAAATTTATTCCGCCTGAAAAGTAACATTCCTGGTACGTTGCAAGGACAACCCAACCGCATTCATTGGTCAAAGAGAATGATACGTAATATGTATCGCTTTCCTATTGGTTAGGCCGTTCTAAGAGCTACTGTAATATTCCTCTGCGTCTTCGCGTGTATGTCTCGACCGCCTAAAAATGTTAAGTAATTGCCTTCGGTCGCGCGACGAAACTATTCCAGCTATTGAAACTCTCACATTATCAATTAAAGAATGTGGCCAGCGAGAGTTCAAACTATGTTCCAAGATTTTTTCCCGCGCCTGGTCGCCCAAGTTATTTCAGACATTGACCATAAACATCCTTCCGCCATCGCTTTGGTATCCCAAACTCGCCAACTCGTCCGTGGCCTTATCTGATAGCGAGATTGAATGCGCGGATCGCCGTGTCAGGCGTCGCTTTAAATGGTCGGTGACCGGAGATGGAATGGACGTGGAACGCGGTAGTAACTGGGAATTAGCTTCTCCTCGTATTAGGGGCGTTGGAAGGGGAGGGGTTGTCGACTGAACCCGTATATTCGGCCATCTAGCTGTCACTGGGTGAAATTGTTCGAGCGTCGACGACGGATGGGCCTTCCTACTTTAAAGACATTCCCACGTTACCAAACGTAATAAGATGCGCAGACGGTCAGATCTAATTTACGCGGACGGCCGTCGCGTTGCTGTTCGGAAGCTTAAAGTGACATTCTCCAACGCGCATTAATATTCTCGGGGATGCCTCTCTCTCACTACGTTCATGCAGAATTCCAATTTCCACGCCGTCCATAGATTCCGAATAACTTAAGCCGCGCGTTTCGAGCGCGACATCGCGAGCACCAACGGATGATGAGAAGACCAAGAGGATCGGTGCCAAGAGGTGGACGAGGAGGAGGAGGGTGGTGGGAGGAAACAGGGACGGTGTAAACTTTGGGTCCGGCATTTGCCTAATTGGGAGGTCGACTTTATAATCGCTGTCGCGAGTTATGGCGGGAATTAAGCAAAAGCCGACGGTGTCCTACGAATGTAAAGCCTAGTCGAGCGCTAATTGCGTGTTCCTCCCTTATAAGATGCCTTCCCAACGCAACCCGACATAAGCGTCACCTCTCGTTCGCACCTCCCAGCCTTTACTTTAAACACCCTCACGTATACCTTTAACCCTCGTAGGTTGATTTACATATCCATTATTCATATTCGCTATTTTGCCACAAATCTCGCGCGGGATTAAGGTGTGTATACGCCCGGGGCTTAGAGCTCTCTACTTCGCCGTTGATGAGATACCATCCCACGCGTACCTACAGCCGACACCTATTTGAAATTCGGGTCTTATTCGCGACTAAGGCGATTTTCTACACGCTGATAACGGCGACCAAAGTTAAAGAAATAGAAACATGCCTTTTGTTATCTATAGAGTTTTCCACTTTTTTCTAGTTCTAGAATGTATCCTGGAAAGGTACGTGAAAAGGGTTTTATCTTTTCGATATTAGGGGGCGCTAGTGGCGCTTTATTTCACCCCTTTCCTTACCCCCTTTTTCCTCTTCTTGGTCCTTTTATAAAGTGGATTTTATCTATGCGCATACTAAATGAAGAGCTTCTCGTTTTTCTATCTCGATAGTTTGTCGAAGGGTGGGGTTGCCGACTAAAATTGACGCCAGCCTTCGACAGCGCCCCCTGATGGCGTTGGTCGAAAATAAATGGCGGCTATTGGTCTTTCACGGTCATCAACGTCCAATTTTTTTCCGTTGCGGAGACGAAAAAATAAACGAGGACGGGAAGGGATCAAGCTATCGAAAGAGGTGTCGAAAGAGTGATACCTTTGTCATGTCCTCCTTGAATAATCGCGACTCACGAAAGTCAACATGTAATTTGTTCGGGTTGAAGAATGACTTTCTCTCTCTCTTCCCCCCCCCTCTCCTCTCTTTCCGTTTCCTTCCCCCCCTGACGAATTTAAAGCCAACAGAGGGCGTTGTCTCTTTACTTTTTGGGGAATCCTTTTCGGTAATTTAAAGCTCAGATGGTCCTGGAATCAAAGTTAACTAAAGGGTAAAGTTTACTAGAGACGGAAATGGTAGGATGGTAATAAGTCAGCAAAGGGGAAGTCACGGCCGTTGGTCGTAGTCGTCAAGGTTTTAACTGGTGGAAAATCTTGTATGTTTTTCACGCGTGCGGCGTTGCTGATTGGAAGCGAGGGATTTGACACGGCAGCGCGTGCGAATGCCCGGATGAAACAGTTCCACGATACCTCGTGTTCGGGATGAAGGCAGTGGAGCTACGATGACTGTTGCGGGATAATTTATACGGGTTCTTCCTCTATTCCCATCTCCCCGCGAAGAAAATTATCCTTGCCCGATTTAGACGACGGGGTTTACGCGGATATAGCAGAGAGAGGGGAATCTTCCCAGGGATAATTTGTAAAAATAACTTGATGTATCGGTTCCATTATGTTTTCTACCCTCCTCCGCCCACGAGGATCCCGGGTTGTAGGCTTTCTTACATAGGTTTGCCTCCGCGAATCTTGTTTTAATTCACGATTATGAAGTCATTACGTATTAAGACAAGAAAAGGGGTTAGGAAATTGAGGGAAGAAAAGATTCTCTTTCATCGCTCTCATGTTGAGAATGTAATTCAGCCTTATGTTGAAAGAATGATTTTTCAGCCCGCCTTGTATTCATTTAATAACCCCCCTCGCGCTGGCTAATCATCTCTCATTTTGCGCGTAATTTGACATGTCGATAACCCAAAGGGAAATGTCGATTCTAATATCATATTCCTTTTTTCTGAAGCAAGTGGGATAATTTTATTTAAATTCTGTAATGATTTACCGTTAATTTGAAAAATCGTATACTATGGTACGGAACTGTTTTGAAATAAATGACTTCATTTTATGATTTATTATATCATGGCTCTTCTTTGAGTGGTCTATATTCGCGGCTTAGATGAGCTATACTGTAAGCGTTCTATGACTTAAATTCGGGTGAACTTTTATAGGGCTGCGTAAATGGCTATTAATTCGGTCCCTAGGCTTTTGATAGCGCGACTGCTAAGAACAAAACAACGGGTTTGCCGAAACCCCCGACGTATATGTTGGGTGTACGCGATAGAAATTAAATATTTCCAGAGTGTCTCTCTGTGTGGCCGCGTGGGGCCGCTAGATAGTGGCAGCATTCGTGACGCGGGGAGAATTCAAGGAATATCTTTTATTTTAAAAATTGTGTCGAGAACAAACAATGGGGGTGGAACGGAGGCTTAGGGCCCCCTCTCTACAGCGGCGACGGCGGCTACGAGGAGAAGCGGCCGAAAAGGGGACGATTCATCTCCTCTTATCGGTTTTCTCCATTGCGACCGGTTCGCGACTATCTCTCGACGGCCTTTACATTGTTTGGACCCCTGGTGGCAACTCTCCTTATAAATGACCTCTTCTAGATTTACATTATAAAACGCTTGATTGGAGCTGTAGAGCAGACTTGGCCATCTCATTAATTAGTGATCCTTATTTTTAGGTTACCGCCTCTCTCGGGCTATATTCCGGGCGACGATATTTATCGGCCACCTCATTTAAGCCTAATACCTCATTAAATTGGTACGTTGCGCTTGGACCCCCTCGCCCGAAACTCTTTGTTATGGTTTACGATGTGTTCTGATTCTTAAGATCTCACTGGAGAAATATACGCGGTTTAACATTCCAAGATTTCTCTGGTTTCGGTCGTGTCCGTGTTCAACTGTGAACTTCGTTTGCTACTATTATTCTTAATCTAAGTAAATTAAGTTTAATACTCTACTTAAACTAAACTAAGTTGACTATTCCTTACCTCAAAATCATTAGTGTTAGTTCAGCAGTACTCACTCAAACTAAATTTGTTAGTTCACTAGTTCTCACTCAAACTAAATTTGTTAGTTCACTAGTTCTCACTCAAACTAAATTTGTTAGTTCCCTAGATCTCACTCAAACTAAATTTGTTAGTTCCCTAGATCTCACTCAAACTAAATTTGTTAGTTCCCTAGTTCTCACTCAAACTAAATTTGTTAGTTCCCTAGTTCTCACTCTTAAAACTAAATTTGTTAGTTCACTAGTTCTCACTCAAAATTTAGTTCAATTTTACGAATTCATTTACTAATCTCCATTCAAATAAAATTGGTTGACTAAAAACCCGGTTATATTAACTCGCCTATTTTAAACAAGTATTAGTTTAGTTAACTAAAATTGTAAGTTAAAAGTTAAAAGCCAAAAGGGAGGTTTTCTATTTTATAAGCACTTACAAGTTAGTTTTCACCTTTTTCTAACAATCATCATAGTTTCATAAACACATACTTAATAAGACGAAACTACGTTTAAAATTTAAAGTATGATTACCTTTAATACGTAATAAAAATATCCCTACTATAATATGTCCATTTGACCAACCGTTTGAAACGTTATTCGTAAATAAATATTTACCAAAGCCCAAGAGCGTATACCCAACGGTAGTTGCATTTTTTTTTCCAAACCATAAATTCAATTGAATATCAAATTCAATAAATCGTATATACAGAAGTTTATAGGACGTAAGAAATTGGGTGGGTTTGCGAGGGATAGTTTCTTGGGGGGGGAGGGGAGAATTGGGTGGCGTATAAGAAACTTCACGATTGATAAGTTTACCCTTTAAAGTCAAAAAGGAGAAAACGTAGTAAAATACTTTCGATGGCAAGTTTAAAAAGTATGGCCCTATAGCAATATCTGTCAGGAGTCGCGTCGTAAAAATGAAAAATTCCAACGGAGCAAGAAGTTTCTTTCGTTCCCCGTGTAGCCGCCCACCCGCCGCCGCCCGCCGCCGCCTTCCCAAGGCTTCAATGAGAGAAAAGAGCTATAGTGGCAGAAAGGACTAGGTAGACTGATATTTAACGTCGGAGGGTTAGATTGGAATGCCTGCCTTCGAACGAAATGTCGGGTTAGAGTTGATAGCGTCGAGTGCCCCAGGTGGTCGGTTTCGCATCCTTTTTTAGTTTTGCTGCAGTGCAGCACCCGAACCCCCCTACGTCTCTCTCCCCCTGTAAGTTTCTCTCGTCGGCGCATCAGCGTAGCCATGAAGGAAAGAAGCTTCGCTGGTGGTGTTCCCCTCGGAACTGGGCCCGCCGCTATCTGCAGTTCGTAATTGCGTCTACTTCGATCCTTTTTTCGTTCTCCCGCGAGAGTTCCAAACTCCCATAAAGAACACGTGACGTACTCCATGGCTCCAAAAACTTTTGATCCAAAAGTTTCTTACGCAACACTTTTTTCTTTTTCTCTTCTTTACTGGTTTTTTACCTGTGCCTTTTTCGGTGATATAAACTAAGATATTGGAATGAACAGACAGTATCTGTCGTATTAAATATAACGTACGTTAACGAAGATCAAAATCTTATTATGATAATTTTATTTTTCTAGTAGTTTCAGTAGTGTAGGGCCTTGTAGGTAGTTGGGAAACATGGAAGCTACAAAGGGGGCCCGGGCTTCAAAAGAGGCGTTGGTTCTAGAGATATGTACGCGTTTATCTTGGATATATGGGTTGACATTTTTCGTATGTAGAACGCTTGTAATTGTAAGTTTCAAAAAAATTATCATTAAGATAGACCGCCATAATTATATAGGCCAGGATGCCGGTATAGGGCCCGGACTCCGCGAAAACTATAATTACAGGCACCAAAGAATCAGTTAATACTGTAGATAAATATCAGATTTTCAGGGCGCTAAACTACATGGGCCCCGGTAATTTGTACCGTCTTTCCGCCGGTGTAGGGCCCGGTCTTATGTAAAACATATTTCCGGGCCCCAAAACACTCATTCATACTGGAAACAATAATACGATTTTCAGGGCGTATACAGTGAGGTGCACAGTTTTTACGGGCCCCGTTAATTTGTACCGTCTTTCCGCCGGTGTAGGACCCGGACTTCAGTAAATATATTTCCGGGCCCCAAAACAGCCATTCATACTGAAAACAATAATACGACTTTCAGGGCCCACAGCGGGGTGCGCAGATTGTACGGGCCCCGTTAATTTATACCGTCTTTCTGGCGGTATAGGGCCCGGACTTTGGTTAACATATTTCCGGGCCCCAAAACAACCATTCTTACTGGGAACAATAATTGGATTTTCAGGGCCTACAGTAAGGTGCACAGTTTGTACGGGCCCCGTTAATTTGTACCGTCTTTCCGCTATTTTAGGGCCCGAATTTCTGTAAACAATATTCCCGGGCCCCTAATCAGTCGGTAATACTGGAGATGATAAGATTTCTTGGCCGTTAATACTGGAGATGATAAGAAGATTTTCTGGACCCACACCGGGGGGCCCAGACTGCACGGGCCCCGATATTTTACAGTCTTCCCATCTCTCTCAACGGGCCCTGCTTGGGCTTCAATTCCAAATAGATTGTATTAAATTCACGCTATAATTCTTCCTTACGGTTGTGTGTATTGTTTGTGTCTTGTCCATCTTGTTATCTGTTCTTTTTGGGAAAGGAAAATCGGGGCCGGGAGGGGGGGAAGCGGAGCAAATGTGTTTTGACCGTCTATCTGTATCGAATGCCCTCTATCGACGTTTTTTGCAAATAATAAGGGTAGAAAAAACTCCGTAGCAGTCGCGACGAGAGATAGCGGCTCTACTTTTTGTTTGTTTGTAATGTCACTTCGATAAGGAAACGTATTGTTTGCGCCTACCATGTTTTTGTGTGTCTGTTGGCGACACTTTCTCCGGGTCCTTTCACTCGGAGTGTAGTTGATGCCGCGCAACTCGTAAACGGATGTTTTGCAAATGTCCAAAGCACGGCCTTCTATCGAATATGTTTTCAATATTTATACCCGCATCGAGTACCGGTTATATCTCATGGCTTAAGGAAATGATCGAACTAATAACGATGTTAGATGCGTCCACTAGTTAGAACTTACATAAATTTCATTTTTGTAATTATAATTTAATTGCCGATAAAAAGCAATGTTCTTAATTTATTTTATCATTGAAATTTATTTATTTATGTGAGAAAATAAGCTATACATTCTAACAAGTAAGACGAACTTTCTTTGGAATCTATTTAATTACGGGTAGGAAAAGGCTACATATCCTAAAATATTACGTTGAAATTAATTTAATTACGGAAATTAAAAAGATATATATATAGTGTAAGATGAACTTTTCTTTGGAATTTATTTAATTACTTTATTCTAGAATTAATTTCATTTATTTTTGGAATTTATCTAATTGCGGGTAGAAGAAGGTTATATATTCTAAGGTTTTTTAGTTTATCTTGGGAATTTACTTAATTTTGGTCAGTGAAAGGTGATGTATTCTAAAAATAATTTCATTTATATTTGAATTTTTTTTATGGCTTATAGAAACTTTTTTACTTATAACAGTGTTATATAAGTTCACTGTTTAAATAACTGTTAGTAAGAGCATTTGTTCCTGGAATTTTAAGTTAATTACTAATAGAAAAGGTAATATATTCTTCAATTAGTCTAATTTATCCTTGCAATTTTCATTTAATTCCTAGTAGAAAAAGCCTATATTTTCTTAGATAGATTTAATTTATCCTTAGAATTTATTTAATTACTTGTAAAAAGGTATTTATATTAATAGGTTAATTTCATTTATCTTTGGAATTTAGTTAAGTTACTTTCAGAAACGGCTAGATAATCGTAAATTAACTTAATTTATTCTTTGAATTTTAATTTTATTTATCGATGAAAAGCTAAATATTATGAAATTAATTTATCATTTAATTTCAATTTAATTTCTTAATAATTCCCTTAGATTTTTAACGCTACTTGGTGCAAATAGTAATGCTAATTATTAACATAATCATCATTTTGTTACATAGAAAATAAAATAAATAGTAAAATTAGTTTACTCGTTTATTAACAGAAGGCGCCACTAGGCCAGGGTAGCTGGCATTAATTTTCCAGTGACGGAATGTGAGAGGGCGAAGCTTCTCTAGATAGATTTCTACTGTTTTCTAGTTTTCTATAAATTTGTGGTGAAATATATTTGCACGAGGTTGTGCTAATTGTTTTATTCTCAAGAGATATTAATTAAAAAATCGATGTAACAAAATTGTATTTTATTCCAACTACTGGACGCAATATGATACTTCTATCAATGTAAAACGTTACTAAGCCTGGGGTTTACCTAAAATAACATTCAATTTACAAACTAATTTAAATTATGACAATATTTTGGCCTTGATGAAAAATAGGAAAATTTATTCAAAAAATATTTTATTTTTTGGTGGTATAAATTTCATCTTTTCTAAAAAAAATCTTTTGTATATATAATTCATTCAGACAAAACCAATTTTAAGCGTCTGGACTTCCATAATAATCGTTGACATTAAAAACGCATCAAGAGGGGGGTTAGATGGAATCTAGGGGTAGCCGTTTTTTAGCGCCATCATCGGCGATGGCCGGCACCTAATTATATTCGAATAAGCTATCCTGTCAAATTTAATATACCGTATATTACCTTTCCCATTTTTGAAGGAAAGAGCCCCAAAAAAATCCCACTGAAAACCTCTGTTTTCTTCTTTATTGAAAAATGCGCTTCTAAAAAGTCGAAAAAAAATTTATGAAGTTTTTTTTTAAGCTGTAGGGGTATAAGTCTATCTATTTTAAAGTAAAAAACTTTTTGGCAGAAATATATTGATGTTGCGAATACCTGCATTGCGTATGTTTGGGCGGCTGCACTGGCCATGTTACGTCAATGTGTCTTCTCTAAGAAAAGAATTGGAAGAAAAAAATTCGCCGTTTTTGCCTTTCGCGCTCCACTTTATCGAGTGGTGTGGATAATGACTAGGGGCGAGGTGAAGTTTGTGGGTGCTCTGGTGTCCCGTTTTCGGCGCTGTTTGAAAAGGAGCCTTCATCGGGTCCCGCTGGGAATGGGAAAAGTGGACGAGTTTGGAACTATCTCACGTCTTTCATATCGCCGGAAATCAGCTGTTTCGTTTTGGACAAAGTTGGCAGGCGCTATTGGCGCCACCGAGTAGCGACAAACGTCATTTACTTTTTTTTTTTAATTCAATTATTTTTTCTTCCAACCGCGTTTGGCAAATATGTCAAAAATTTATTCTTGTTGTATTTTTAGTATTATGTTTATTTAGAGGGGAACGGTCAAGCTTTAACCAGTTAGATAGCCCTATAGCCCATTAAACAATAAAATTTATGGCGAAAAGCGCATCAAAAAATATTGAGTGGTTAATATTTAATAAAATAAAGAAATTTCGGGAAATCGAAAAGCGCGCGTCCACCGCGACACCTGGTGAGAGGTCGGTGAGACAGAAAAACCACGTAAAAGCAAGCGCTGCTGAAGACGCGAAAAATATGTTTTGCACGCGCGGCGCGTTCCAGTTATAAGAGACCTAAGCCTAAATTGCGCGATTTTAAAAGTTAGGATAGTTCGCAAATCGCTCATACGGGGTTAGGGGCGCTGGCGGCAGCCCCTAAAATGGCGGCGAAAATTCAAACCCAAACACTTGGCGTTATTTTTCGTTTCAACTTTTTGGGCCAAAAGCTATTTTTTCAAGACAAAAACGGTACGTGTTAGTATATTGAACGTCTTGTTAATCTTTTGATACGGAAATAAGGCCATATTTGGAAAAGCTTGGCCGTTCCCCTTTAAGAATGTATTTATTTATATTTAGGGAAAATGTGTATTTTGATACTATTTTTATTGTTACTCTCAATCTCCTCATTATAAATATTATTATTAATAATAAATTATTGATACTTTTTCGGTAATGCCACATAAAAATTATGTTTGTAATACATCATACAAAATGCAACATAAGCAGTGGTTGCTTGTGCGTGGCTGGGTTTAATAAAGAGTTATACATTTAAAAAGATTTGTACAGGTTTTTAAAAAAAAACAATTCGATTCTTTTTTCGAAGCAAGACGATAAGTTTAAATTATTGCTTAGGAGTATAATTTTTTATACAGATCATCAATACCTAAATCTATTAGCCATGTTATTAATTTTTTTAATTTTGTTTTAAATTTTGATTGTTGTACAATTTGGACCTCGAAAAGTAACGTGTTTTTGTCTAATTTGTTTAAACATTCTATCCCTCTACATTACCTGAAACTGAAGTCAGCTGACGCCATTGAAGTGCATGACGGTAACTTTTTTCCTTCCCCCACTCATGACGGAGGAAAATTCGACCATGATTATAGTCATTCGCTTTTAAGTATAAATAATTACATTCTTGGTTTATTTCAATGAAATAATCAATTTTAACTTAGTATTATAATTGTACGATACGGCTGTATTGCGAGTGGAACACATTTACAGGCGTTCCGAAGACATAACGTTAGTAGACCAAATCCTGGTAGAGTGCTTCTCCTTTAACAGAAGAAATTTACTTAAATGCACATAACGTACATTTATTTCGACGCACACAACGTACATTTAGTCCATTTATTTCGACGCACACAAAGCACATTTATTCCATTTATTTCGACGCACACAACGTACATTTATTCAATTTATTTCGACGCACACATAGTACATTTATTCCATTTATTTCGACGCACAAAACGTACATTCATTCCATTTATTTCGACGCACACAACGTACATTTATTCCATTTATTTCGACGCACACAAAGTACATTTATTCCATTTATTTCGACGCACACAAAGTACATTTATTCCATTTATTTCGACGCACACAAAGTACATTTATTCCATTTATTTCGACGCACACATTGTACATTTAGTCCATTTATTTCGACGCACACAACGTACATTTAGTCCATTTATTTCGACGCACACAACGTACATTTATTCCATTATTTTCGACGCACACAACGTACATTTATTCCAACGCACACAAATTATTTAATTTACAATTAAAAATTAAAAATTATATTTAATAATTAAAATAAAACACTGAAAACCAAAATAAAAGTAAAAATATATAGCAACTCTTCGTCTGTTTTTCCTAAAAGTTAAAAGTGTGAATATATCAAAGAGAACTTTCATTTAGTTCTCGTTTGGAGATATTAATTTCGAAGTGTCTATTCGACCAATCCGTACACTGGGGGTGGAAGTTGAGGGGGCGGAAACGAAGGCTCAGTCAGAATTTATTGGAAGTTCCTCGGAGAATTCCCAGGCAATTTCGTAACCTTTAAAAGGGGTGGCAAATATCTATAGCCAGTTGAGTGACCACCCGATGTGATAAATAAGCTTAATAAGCAAAGACCGAGAGAGGCCGAGCCCCGGAGTTTGGGGCCAAACGAAAGATAGAATTCTCGACGGAGAGAATGTTGATGTATTATGATTACCGCCAAAACACGAACCTCTGTTTACCGGATGTGTATAGGCGCTGCCAATATAGAAAGCAACCATCCTTTCGACTTACCCAGCCTTTGGCTGATACATGTTTTGTTGGTTGACTTAAAGTTATATTTAGCGCTCCTCTGCCGTAACGGAAACTGACACGCCGCACGCCGCTAGGAGAAATTAGTTGATACGCTTATGAAGGGCTACTTATCGCTTGATTTATACACTTTAGCGATACGGCGACAGATGGCGCCACCGTATCCTTCTCTCTCCGAACGCGTCTATTTAGCGATCGTCTTATTAAATTTAAATTTCTAATTAATTCCCGATTCGGCTTAGCTTGTTAATAACGTTTAACATATTGTTTTCGCCTTCGATAACACCAATGGTTCTTGGTATTTTGAGATTCTATAAAATTGCGCTCTATTTGAGACGCGTAGGAATTATGTAGGAATGGCTGCATTTTCAATCAAATAGACAGCTAGTGTAATATAAAAAATGTTTTCTGGGCATGTTTTCGTCTACCCCAACCACCCCTGGGGCCCCGGGGTCGGGGGAAACGGCCGAGGCACTCACCGAAATTATTTGTTTGGAGAAAAGGAAATCTTATATTATCATTTTTGGAAGAAGGTTTGGCCCTCTCGTTGTTGATATCCTCCACTATTATCCTTAATGTAGATTGTCTGCCGAAAAGTGGAAATGACGCGGGCAGCTGCACCTAGGTGGCGCACCGTTCCGTACAAACAGGTGGCGCTCCCTCCTTCTACTTACCTCTATTGGAAGCGGGATAGGGTGCCGTCGTATGGTATTAGCGAAATAACATCGCCACTGCAACCGAAAAATAATTTCCAAATCTTCGGTACCGGTTTATACGCGCGGTAAATAGGCCTCCATCAGAGCAAATTGCTCTAAAACCTCTCACTGTTTAGCCATAGAGGAGAATTCTGATTGCAGTTACATAGGTGGCGCGTGGCAGCTTCTTCCCTCGTGGCTATCAAATTCAAAGACGCACATCTCTTCTTTCGCCTCCTCGGAGTGTTGCCGTAAACGCTTATTACAGGGGCGCGCTGACGCCATTGCCCGAAATTCCTCTTAACAACACGTGTTCCGGTGGTTTTCTAAAACGATACTTACCGGACAAATATGCAATCACGAAGAGCGAGGTGGGGTGAGATCTTATTGCGTCTAACGGTGTCACCCGACACTTCGATGAAGGTCTAGTGGTCGGGTGCGGTTGACGCTTTACCGTTCTAGGGGGTGGTAACGTATTCGGGTTAGTCCTAGAACGTAGGTGCCCCGTTGGAGAGAGGGTGCCTTTGTTTTTTAATGGGCCCTGAGGGGTTCGAGTGGCGTTGGTTGGGCGCTCGTCTTTGAGGCCATCCGAAGTGGCTTCTCGCACCCGCCGCTCTTATTGCTTCAAAATTGTTCCTCTACATCCGTGATATGGTTTTTTAATGGCGACGGTTAGAATTCAATACAAAAATTCCCGCGTCATAACCTCGAGCAGGGTTATCGCTTCTACGCACCGGCTCCGCGACTGGGGCTGCCCGCCTCGCGTTTGTGGGGCAATATGTCTGATGGTCCGTAACTAAACAAGCTTCTCTGGGGCCTTAAACCTCCTTTGGCTTCTCGGAAAGAAGTTTGAGTGCGTAGGGGGTTTCCTATAATGCGTTTTTTTCTTATTTCGTTTGGCACCACTTTAGCCCGGGCCTTTTTGGCCGGTATAAAAGTTTAAAGTTAACGACGAATTTCGTAGGCAAAAAAGGGTAGATTACTTTTTGCGCTGGAAACGAGAAACTTCTTATTTTTCCCGTTGGGTGGCGTTCCCTTCGCGGGGGCATTAATGATAAACGACTCTTATAACTAGAATGCAACTCGAACTATAAGGGGGCTCTAGCTACGACCCCCGGAATTGAAAAATCGGTCCCATTAAAGTGACTTAAATAATGTAGCTCATTTCGCGTGCCCAACCAAATTGAATACGCTCGGATCCTTTCTTTAAGCAACCACTTTTTTCTTCAGAAAGGTTTATTTAAAAAAGAGAGAAACAATTTGTATAAAGTTATATATACTTTATTCCAGTAGTTTACTAAAATTGTTAAGTTTATTTTTTTGGAAATATACCCAGCATTATTACGTAGTTCAAATGCAAGAAGGGAAATTGGCCAGTCTATAGCGAACACTGTTTGAAATCTAGTGTCAAATGTTCACTACCTACGTAAATAATTTCGTAGAAATTGGAAGTCTGTTTACTTGAGGCATACGGCTGGCTTACCAACTTATGGTACAAATAACATTTTTAAATAAGCCTTTGTAGACTCTAAACCATATTTACCACTTGAGTGTATTTCAGTTTTAATAAAATTTCAATATTACCAAACATTTTATCGAACATTTCGAATATTCTTTGCCAAAATAGACAAACAATATGGCGGCGATTTGTAGTCTGCTAAATATTAGTTCATCTTAAAGGGAGTAGAACCCGCCTTGTTTGGTAGGGGGCGCCACAGCTTCTCTCTTTTCTCGCTCATGGCGCTAGTCTAGAACGATACCAGAAACTCCCAATTCTTCTATTAGAGGTAGCGTGCCGGTTCTGAAAGGGTTTTCTCACTTGAAACCTTTATTGTTTCATATTTAATGTTTATTTTTTAAATGCACCCTTAATTAACATATAAACAACAATATCCGAGCTATAAATTAATTATTTTCATTATAGTTTGGATATTTATTCAAAGATAATTTCTTAATAATGAGGTACGTGGTTTTAGATTCACGAAAGGCGTTCTAGTAGATATGAGAAATTTAAGCACTACCAAATCAGGGATACTTTTAGTGGAATAATTACTAAAAAACTACTGGATTTCACACTACGTATAACTCGTAGTTAGAAAAATAAGGGGAGGGAATTATGTATTGCCCCAAATTGCTGAAAAGGTTATACTCCCTTTAAGGTGGCGTTGCAAATTTAGTTGGTAAATGTCAGCTAAATTGTAGTTCAGCAATTAATCTCAGGATGGCGTTGCAAAATTTAGTTGGTAAATGTCAGCTAAATTGTAGTTCAGCAGTGAATCTCAGGTTGGCGTTGCAAAATCTAGTTAGTAAATGTCAGCTAAATTGTAGTTCAGCAGTGAATATCAGGATGGCGCTGTAAATTTAGTTGCTAAATGTCAGCTAAATACTATAGTAATGCTTCAATGAACCCCTCGATACTGATAAGTGGGTTTAGAAGTTGGTAAGATTGCTTATTCGGGATTCTTGATATTAACTCCAATATATCACAATGTTTACACAATCTAAATTGTTCCATAACTACAACTTGCAATTTATTTACTATTAGCTACGTTAGCTGACTGAATTATTGTTGAAAATGTGACTTTAATATGTAAGATTTATTAAGTTCATCCAGTGATTATGAACTCAAATGTCAGTGACATCATACTGTAACATCTTTGGATAAAGTATATAAATAAAACGTACAATAATTATAGTAGCGAAACTGTCACCCAAGCAGACTTATTAATAACCAAGAAGTTATACCTCATTAAAATTCACCGTCTATACATACTTCGAATACAAATTCCTACAGCAAGAAAATGATGTATGATTGGAGTGTGAGGACATTTTGTCCGCTCTGGCTAGAACGTTAATAAATTACCGTAGAGCGCGGTTGTAGTTTGGCCCCGGGTTCTGGTCAAATTTCTCTCGACTAAGCGCGTGCGAAATCGTGTATAAAAGCGCATATTTTTTCGTTAATGTCGGATGTATCGCGAAATAACTCCGGCGCGGCATTAGGCTCGCCGCTCTGTGACGTGCTCTCGGTGTGTTTCTTTTCATTGGTTTCGGGGGGCGCCGCGGCGTAACGAGCAAAAAGGAAGCCTCACGCTATCCGTCACCGTTATTTACGACCCGCAAATGTTTGCTAACCTTCCGATAGATGGCGTTAAGCTCTCCGCGTACGTCGTCGCCCCTTAACGCGTACTTTCCAAGCTTCCCGCTTCTTAGCATTTTTGTATTGGAAAGATGGCGGAATTGACGTTAGGAAGCTAGGAACGGCGACTGGCTTTAGCGGGTTATCTATTGTTCCCCTATTCCTATATAAGCAACACCACATTTTTCACGCGTTTTTCTTCCGAAACTTTCATAGCGGTAATAATGAATATTAACTACAGCAGCCTTATAAGTCAGAGACGCTGATTTTTCTTTACTAAGAAGTGATTTGCGGCCCATTTCTTTTAAGGATTATACGATAGTGTCTTGTTTAGTCTTTGCTGGCGTAAAAAACAAACACATTAAGATATTCCTATATTATGCGAGAGATTAAGTACTTTCAGTAAAACCCGTAAGGGGAGCGCGAAGATGGGTACTCAAAGACCTTAATTAGGTGTAGGGATGCACCGATATATCTGCCTATTTTTCCAATATCGGCTTAAAGGGAATATAACCTCAAGTCTTTTTTAAGGTTTTTTATGTTTTTTATGTTAACAATTTAGGCGGGAAATCACTAACCAGCGCCAAAAATATCTGAAGCCAAAAAACCTGGGGTTATATTCCCTTTAAGCGAAGCCGATATTCGCCAATACCGGTTTTAGAAAAATATTTTCAGAAAAACATTTAAAAATAATAAAATTCTCGATTAACTATTGATAATATTTTATTTAATTGGCTGCGCCACGTACACCAGACTTCAGAAGCTAGATAGTACCATTTATTTTAGACCGGGGGTTACGAGTGTAAACAAATAAAAAAACACGATATTTGATTTGTGATAAAATATGCATCAAGTAAATTAAAAAGAAACGTATTCGGATATGCTCTATTCAAATTTTTCATGAAAATAAGTTTGCAAAAATTGTATGACAGTGTACTGAACCGTCATATACACTACTGTTATGATAGATAACATGGTTAATATCGGCCGATTTATTGGCTGTACCCATATCGGTGCATCTATAATTAGGTAACGAAATTGTCGTAGAATCATTCTCCGTTTTTCAACACCAAGAATGCATCCATCTACCGAGAATATGGAACTGTAGAGATTTTAAACCTCATGATCGCATACTTGGTCAGTAAAGTTTGTCTGGTTTCGATTTTTCGTGATTCTTTCAAGTTACAGAAAATTGCCATCTGTGTTTACGTTTTATGATTAAAATGCAAAGAACTGAAACTACGTAGTTTGCGAGGGTTTGGAAATATAGAGGTGGGCAAAACAGATAATTTAACTGCCAAAATATCGATTAACCATAAAAATTGCGGTTAACTGTTTATTTATAAATATTATCCACGGATAGAAAAAGATTTAACATGCAAAAAATAATTACCTCTCCGAGGGGACTCTGTACCCTAGGAGGGTTAATACAACCACCGTGTCTGTCTGTGGGTGGTTGGGTCTGTCTGTCTGTCAGGCGTGCGAACGCGTTCGCATTTTCGGGGCAAAGGGTAATCACTGCGTACGCAGTTTCTTAGAATCAGGGAAAAGGTTTTTACAAAAGCGCCCTCTTTTTGTCATTGGGTGTAGTATAATTTTTTAATCGGCCGGGATTCGAACCCGAGCCCTCTTGTACGACAGGTGAGCGTTCTACCGCAGAACCACGGATACAGTTACGGTTCACTGAAAATTAAAAACTCTCCGAGGAGAGGTATATTTTGGCTTGCCAACTTGTTTTATTTTTCAGATAATCGTCGGTTGTGGATAAAAAAAGAAAAGTTATTAATTCTTATCCAAACGCCGACCTCTATTTAAATATACCCTCCATAACGCTGGGTACTACCTGAATGTATTATTTCGTCGCTTCCAATCGAGACACAAATAACATTTGCGTCCTCTGAACCGAATTAATGATTACGAAAGTTCAGATATCAAATTGTTTAAACCCGAAACTAATCTAATTTTATTTTAAACCGATTCGTATAGATGAGCAAATTTCAGAAGTTATCGATTTTACATATCCCTCAATTAAATTATTTTTGAAATTTAAATTTAGTTTGCTTTCCAGAAGATTATATAAACATGTATACTAAACGTAAAAGTGAGTTATTATAGAAAATCATTTAAGATCTGGTACTTAAGATAATGAATCAGATACAAATTGAGATCTGATTGCTGGGTGTATTAACCTATCTGATTATTATTATTAAAATATCCGAAAATTAAAAGCTGAATAACCTATAGGCATTATTTGCCCATATATCACGAGCAACTTCCAAAAGTATCATTATTGAAAGTTATGGTATTTTTACGGGTAGGCCTATACCTTTTATACGTAACTTAAGTAAAAATTTTATTACTTCTAAACTAAAATGACAATAGAAACGAAAAGTGTAAATTAAACGAGTTGTTTAAACCGCCGGGGTCTGAAGGTTTTAATTTAGGGCGTAGTTGTTCTGGCGGGCGTGATATATTCGTTTAGTTTCTGCTCCTTTCATTCGCTTCTCATTGTTTCCAACTGCTTCCTATCTCTCTTTCTCTCCGTGCTGATCTTCCCGGAAGATGCTGAAAACTGGCGCGTTCTTATTCGATAAGAAGAAGACGTGCTAATGGATGCAATCTTTATTAGATCAAGACTAATTGCCTTCGAGCGCATCCTTAAACGGGCCTTGCCAGCACCGTCTTTATCTCATTTCCTTTGTCTTAATTTCCTTCTCGCCGAAAAAGGAACCGCGTGGTTTACTCTCGTGACCTTTGACTTATTCCATCTCCGGATAAAACTTCTCTCTCGTTATTTGATAATTCCTTATACCAAACAATGCGGATTTCTGTAAAAGAAAAACGGTATATAATTTATTACATTGATAAATTGACATAATCAATCCCACTGTAAATGATTCTACAAAATGTTGTTTTCAAATATGCAAATTAGTAGTCTAGAAACCACCCCAAAATGAACGGTATAAACAAACCTGTTTACTTTATAGAATGGGACGTCGTTAATTAAATAACTGTTTTAATTTTAGGGTAGCGTTTACGAGTTTTTCTTGCAAATGAGTCCTGACCCAAATACATCATATTTATCGAAATAGGAGACGCTCCAAGGACGGACAAACGAGTGAAAATATTGAAATCACTCCGCGCAACAATTAATTTGTCATTTTTGTTTGTTAGTTTTCCTCTCAACTGTGTGTGTGTGTGTGTGATTTTTTTTTAAGTATTCATCCTATGGTATAAATTCGTTTTCCGGAGGGTCATTTATTATCGGAGCACGCGGCGGGCTCATCTTCCACGATAGGTCATTAAAAAAAGAAGACTCAGAGCCGTAATTACCCCAGTGATACCGATCTCATCCTACCCCTCGCTTACCCTATACTTTTACGCCCGAACGTCAACTGACGGCGCTACCGAAGGCGAGATTATCCCATTCTACCTTCGCTTCGGAACTACCAAGTGAGGTGGTCGTCGAATATATCTCTGGTCATTCCAATCTCAGTCTCTAGTTGTATTCGGCGCTGAGTCGGCCGGGAATCTGGTATGGAAACGCGTGCATCGCTTTACATTTAGAAGAACTGTATAATCAGAGCCGGTTAATTTAGTTTTTCCTCTTCATTTTCGCCTAATGCAACGGCTTGGTTCCGAATCCCATTTTTCTTAGTCGGTGAATATTTTTGGCCCTTCATTTTATCCCACCCCCCATCCCGCGGATACACCCCCCCCCCGATTTTTTCTTAACCTAGCACCGACTTTGTACGTAAATAGTAAGTTTAATATATTTTATTTTGGGGATGGAGAAAAATCTGGTTTTAATTTGGAATTTCCCTTCCAAACCACCCCTCTGCCAGTGGTTAATCTTAAAAAATGGAAGCGTTGAAACGACGATGTCGCTTGGGAGTATAATGATAGTATGAACGAAGCCAGATTCAATAGTATACTCTTGGCTTTGGTAGTACTGCCCAGTTGGCGTGCGTTGGAAGGGGCTGGTTTATATAGCGGCCTTGATCTTCCGTGACTGGAGTAGGCTGGTCCTAGCCTCCTCAACTACCTGTACTCGAAAATAGCGTCCCCAGAACGGCACGCAAGCCTCTTTTGATACGTGGCGGACATACATTATGATTCGTCCAGACGGGTCATCAGGCAGGGAAACTTCATAGGTTGTATTTGCAAAATATGTATATATATACTCTTAGCTCTACCCTGTTATAATAGAACCCCGGTCTCGCGTGGTAAAAAAAAGGGCCTGCAGCTACGAATTTTCGTTTGCGTTCTGAAAAATATACCGGCAAAGGTTGAAAACTTATTACAATGGGGAAAAGGTTTGGTTCCCAAGCTACAAATTTATAAAAGCAAAAAATATATTTTTTTCACGTGTTCCTCAGAAATTTATTTAATGGAATAGGCTTATAATACTTACGTATAAAAATAATACAAGTTATAGTTTCACAAATTTTGTGTGTAGATTCTGCTTATGTTGATATTTTTTAATTTAAAATTAAATATATATTGAGGCCTGTTTATAACGTTGTCATTTTCATTTTAAATTTTAATTTCGTTAGGGATGTTTATAGGTTATGCAAACATTTGTACTTTTTGATATTTTTGCTATAAAAAGCGATATCTGTTTACATTTTATGAAGGAATTTATAAAATATATTTTTTTCACGTGTTCCTCAGAAATTTATTTATCAAAGAAAAATCCTTAATTCGGGTGTTAACAATTTTAAATTTGCTTTTGAAAGGACAAATTAAAAAAAATCATAAAAAATGTTTGATTGTTATTTAGAAAGTATAAGATTAACAAAAAATTGTACTAATCGTTATTTCCTTATTTTGTGGGAATTAGAAAACATTTCCTGCCCGAGGTGGTGATTTATTAAAACTGGTATGTTTATTTCAAACCCATCTTACTTTAGTTTGCTTATTTGGATACGTACACTAGTATTATTAATACTAGTATGTTTATTCCGAAAACCGCATAGTAATCTTGTGGTTATCTATACGAGGTATTAATAATACTAGTATATTTATTCCGAAAACCACATAGTAATCTTGTGGTTATCTACACGAGGTATATTAACACTAGTATGTTTAATCCGAAAACCACTTAATTTTATACTTCTATTTAGTTTTGTTTATTTATACGAGGTATTATTAACAGAAAAACCACACATTAATCTTTCTTCAATTTGGTTATGTGTACGAGGTATTATTAACACTGTTTATTGCTAAAACCACACGGTAATCTTACTGCAATTTGGGTATTTGGTTATTTATACGAGGTATTATTAACACTAGAAAACCACACAGTAATCTTACTTCAATTTGGTTATTTGTACGAGGTATTATTAACACTGTTTATTACAAAAACAAACACGGTAATCTTACTTCAATTTGGTTATTTGTACGAGGTATTATTAACACTATTTACAACAAAAACCACATGGTAATCTTACTTCAATTTGGTTATTTGTACGAGGTATTATTAACCCTATTTACAACAAAAACTACACGGTAATCTTACTTCAATTCGGTTATTTATACGAGTCATTATTAACCCTATTTACAACAAAAACTACACGGTAATCTTACTTCAATTCGGTTATTTATACGAGTCATTATTAACACTATTTATTACAAAAACCACACAGTAATCTTACTTCAATTTGGTTATTTATACGAGGTATTATTAACACTATTTACAACAAACCACACGGTCATCTTACTTCAATTTGGTAATTTGGTTATCTACAGAAGGTATATTTATTACAAAAACCACACAGTAATCTTACTTAAATTTGGTAATTTGGTTATCTACAGAAGGTATATTTATTACAAAAACCGCACAGTAATCTTACTTCAATTTGGTAATTTGGTTATCTACAGAAGGTATATTTATTACAAAAACCACACAGTAATCTTACTTCAATTTGGTAATTTGGTTATCTACAGAAGGTATATTTATTACAAAAACCGCACAGTAATCTTACTTCAATTTGGTAATTTGGTTATCTACAGAAGGTATATTTATTACAAAAACCGCACAGTAATCTTACTTCAATTTGGTAATTTGGTTATCTACAGAAGGTATATTTATTACAAAAACCACACAGTAATCTTACTTCAATTTGGTAATTTGGTTATCTACAGAAGGTATATTTATTACAAAAAGCGCACAGTAATCTTACTTCAATTTGGTAATTTGGTTATCTACAGAAGGTATATTTATTACAAAAACCGCACAGTAATCTTACTTCAATTTGGTAATTTGGTTATCTACAGAAGGTATATTTATTACAAAAACCACACAGTAATCTTACTTCAATTTGGTAATTTGGTTATCTACAGAAGGTATATTTATTACAAAAACCGCACAGTAATCTTACTTCAATTTGGTAATTTGGTTATCTACAGAAGGTATATTTATTACAAAAACCACACAGTAATCTTACTTCAATTTGGTAATTTGGTTATCTACAGAAGGTATATTTATTACAAAAACCACACAGTAATCTTACTTCAATTTGGTAATTTGGTTATCTACAGAAGGTATATTTATTACAAAAAGCGCACAGTAATCTTACTTCAATTTGGTAATTTGGTTATCTACAGAAGGTATATTTATTACAAAAACCACACAGTAATCTTACTTCAATTTGGTAATTTGGTTATCTACAGAAGGTATATTTATTACAAAAACCGCACAGTAATCTTACTTCAATTTGGTAATTTGGTTATCTACAGAAGGTATATTTATTACAAAAACCACACAGTAATCTTACTTCAATTTGGTAATTTGGTTATCTACAGAAGGTATATTTATTCCAAAAACCCCGCAGTAGACTTACTTCAATTTGGTCATTTATTGGCTATCTACAAGCCTATTATTAATACTGGTATATTTTTTCCATTTATTATTTAAGGAAAAAAAATGTCGTTTTTATGAGTTATTCTTTCCGATATCATTTTCATATCTGTATTGACAGGAGCCGCCGAGTTTTTTTCAAGGGGCTCATTTTTATTCGAAGATTTTTTTCATGAACATTGGCTCCGTCCTAGATTTGTTGGCAGTCGCCATCCATTATAGCTAAGAAATCTATATATCGGGGAAAAAGGGCTTGATTTTCAATCTGCAAATCTGTTGGCGGAGCTCCAAACTTTTGCCGGAGCGATTCAGCATCGCTTTCCAATTCCGTCGCTGACCCTCCCCTAGCGCCCCCTTCCGTGAATGATTGAAAATAAAGATCCGTAACTTCTGAAGGGTTTCATGGGGGGGGTCTTAATACATCTCATCCTGCACTGGGCTCTACGCTGCTTGGTTCCATTTTCTGAATCTTTTATGGATCGAAACCTTCATTAAGTTGCTACTTTGATAAATAAGGACCCCCCCTCAATATTTATGCGGCCTAGTTAGCCAACTGTTTGGATTATTTTTATAGAATACCACCTGCGTATTAATGGTCCAACGACTGGATTCGGTCTTAATGTAATATTTGTCAAGTGTACCAAATTTTTAAGTAGTTTTTATCCGAAATAAAACACTATAGAACGGTAACCATAGAAACTGTTCTAACAAACATATCCCTAGCATGTAACATGTGGCTGGTGATATTAGTTTAAACTGATAACCGTTCGTAGTCCACAGCTATTATAATTTTCGAGGGGTTAGTCACTCGTAGGAAGTTTGTATACACGGTTACTGATTCCTTACAATTTTTCTGAAAGTTACAATAATTTAAAACATTTGTTCAGAGAGTTCCAATGATTTATGATAATTTTTGCAATTCTAGTTTTTTCTAAGAATTTTTGCAGTTCTAGTTTTTTCTGAGAATTTTTGCAGTTCTAGTTTTTTCTGAGAAATTGTTACCTTACTGACAACCTTTCTTTCAAAGATCACATAGGCAAAAGTCAAATTTTAAAATTTCTCACGGATAAAGAAACATTTAGAGCAAAGCCATTAGAGGGTTGAGTTTAATACATCTATTTCTACTATTTTAAGGCCGTCTAGACAATTAAAAAAAAAACGTTTCAGACAGCTAGCGCCATCTGTAAAGATTTAGTTTATTTAACAATCAGCCTCTAATGGCGTTATCCCTGTATATGGTTCTTTTCGTTTTTCAAATGTTTACCGACATTTACTGACCATGATGAAAAAACATTTCTAATCGTAAAAATAGGCAAGAGTCATCGTAAAGTGCATTCCTTAAGTATTGTTGGACTGGCAGACGGGGACTACTCGGTGAGCTTCAAATCGTGCATTGCAGGGTTGCCATAAAATTTTCAGATTCAAATTCCCTGACTATTCCCTGTTTTCCCTGACCATTTTAACCGATTTTCCCTGACTTATTAAGGCCAAATGTTTTTTTATTTAATAAATTTAGATGGAATTATATTTCAGTAAAAAGGTTATTGCAATGTTGAAAAAATTAGCCAAACATTCAAGGAAATAAATGATAATCGTGGAGTTGGTCACAGATCTAGAGTTAAATTACCTTCAAAAAGTGCCAAGATAAAATTGAATTCCCTGACTTTTCCCTGAATTTTTACCAATTCTTAAAATTAACTGACATTTCCCTGACTTTTTAGGCGTATTTTTAAATTGCCTGACTTTTCCCTGATTTCCCTGACGTGTGGCAACCCTGCATTAGATCTTTATATTATAAATTATAAAACGATGACCTTTTTCACTAAAAAAAAACACTCATTGTAAGAAAATTCTAAAACCATCATCGAATCCCTCACCTATCAAACATTTCACATAACGACAAATAACAGGAAATGTTGATAAGTTATTAATTAAATTATCATATTAAAAGAAATTAGGTAATTTCCAAGATTGTTCTTAGACCTCTCGAGGCAGTTGTGGCTCGAGGGGTAGCAGCGGCATCCAGAAAGTAATCGGAAAAATATCTCCTTTCGCCCGTAAAGCTTTCGGCATTATCCAAACAACGAAAATTAATTTTTGTTTACTATTTTGCAAAGTTAACAGGAAACTGGTTTCGACATCCCAGCTTATGTCACTAGGGAAAACTTATTCTGTAGATTGCACGTTCTATCCCCGTTTGTCAAATTCAAAATTAAAATTCAAATTTCTTTAGTTTTTTAGGAATACATAAGTTGTTGGAGGGCCAAGTCTTCAATCGACTTATAGCCCTGCACTTGCTATTAAAAAAACGAATTTAATCAAGTAAAAATTTACCAATATATATAATATTAAACCGAAAAAAAAACACAACACATTAAAAAAAACACATTAAAAAACACATTAAAAACACATAAAAACACATTAAAAAACAGATTAAAAAACACATTAAACACACTTTAAAAAACACATTAAAAACACTTTAAAAAAAGCACAAAAAACAATGTAATATTCAAACACTATCTAACAGTTTCATACAACAGTTAGAAATTATTCATTATTATTTTTTTAAATGCAGTTATTTAATTTATCCTTTCCATAAACAATTCACAAAATAAACCTCTTGTATCACCGTGAAAAAATAAAAATTATTTATTATTATCATAACACGTTTTGAGATGAGCATAATGTTAATTCTTTTTAAGCGTCAAATGCGCTTAATAGGGGAAGACGAAAGAAATTTGTTCATCTTTCTGGTTGGATGGGCCAGCAGCTAATTAGTGTCGTGTCTTCGTGTGAGACCCTAATTTATGATAAAGCACACACTCATTCAATTTGAAGCTAAGCGGGCCAATTCGTCTTTTACAGACCCTACGAGGGTCGCAAATTTTTGCGGCTAAATATTTTACGAAGAACAAGACGCTTGCAGACTGACAAACTCGTTTCGGGGTGGATGGGAGGGCCAGATTTTAAAATTCAACAACCGTTTTGTTCATTTTTTATTTTATCCCATATTTTTGGTTATTTCCCCTGAAATTATCCCTTATAGCTTGTTATGAGATTACAGACCGCTCAGAATATAATTCAACTTCATCCATTCAGTCTTAAATAAATTGTCACTTAAAATATATATGCACCCGCATTTCCATGCAGTGGATGATTTAAAATTAAACGGTAAAAGATGTAATAAGTTACATAATACCTTAAGTACAATCACAGCAAAAGACTTGTACAACAAGTCGTAACGGTTTCAAATTCACGATGTGTTCATTACTACGTCTCGTGCCAGGGGAAATTCGACCATGATTCTCAACAAAGTAATGCATATAAATATATAAAATATTAGCTTGTGACTTGAGCAGACCTATTTCGTTAAATAATGCATTAATATCTTACACAAATATTGCTACTAATTTCATTAATATCTTACACAAATATTACAACTAATTTCATTAATATCTTACACAAATGTTGCTGCTAATTTCATTAATATCTTACACAAATATTGGATTATATTGCTACTAATTTCATTAATATCTTACATAAGGTTTGCAATTAAATTCATTAATATCTTACATAAGGTTTGCAAATAAATTCATTAATATCTTACAAAGTTATTGCAAATAAATTCATTAATATCGTTCAAAAATATTGCAAAAAAAATACATTAATATCTTACAAAATTATTGCAAATAAATTCATTAATATCGTTCAAAATATTGCAAATAAATTCATTAATATCTTACATAAGGTTTGCAAATAAATTCATTAATATCTTAAAAAAATATTGCAAATAAATTCATTAATATCTTACAAAGTTATTGCAAATAAATTCATTAATATCGTTAAAAAATATTGCAAAAAAATACATTAATATCTTACAAAATTATTGCAAATAAATTCATTAATATCGTTAATAGGTTTCCAATTAAATAATTCAGTAATATCTTACAAAATTTTTGCAATTAAATAATTCAGTAATATCTTACAAAAAATTTGCAATTAACTTATAATTATAAATAATATCAACTAAGCAATTTAACCCCTATGTTTTTTTATTTTACTAATGCTGAAACTTTTACCTTAAATTTAACTTTAAACAATTAATTAATACCCGTAAACGACGTAACATCTATATAATAAGCCCTAATCTTAATATCTAAAATTGTCACAAGTTCTCAAAAAGGTTAATTATCGGTATAAATACTAAAATACCTCTTCAATCTATATTTAAAATGAAATTTTCGTAAGTCAGTTGTTTAAAGGTAAATGGGGCAAGCCGCACGAAGGGAATATACGAATAAAAGTTATTTAACAAATGCTCGAACAACGGACGTGTTACGTGTGAGGGCCCCTTTTTAATGCACCCAATTATGGAGAAATATAGCACTACATTCATCTTAGCAGCAGCCTCCCATAGGATATGACCCCTGCGGCGTTTATGTATTCTTTTTCATTCTCTGTATGCTTAACTTAATTAGTATGCATGGCGAATACGCTGTATTTCCCCCCACCCTTCCCAGTCCGTTTTTGATTCCAAGTGCGTGATAAGAAACCTACAGCCTTTCGAAGGTCGGCTAATTTAGGAATATTCGTTCGGCGGTAGTGGACTGTGGACCACTTCAGCTTCTTATATCAGCTACACTTTGGAAAACGAGCGCGCCATATTACTCAAAGTAACACGCAAAGGTAGTGAAATCGCGGATTTAATACGCATATAATTAACTGTAGATTTTAGATTACGTTTGTTGGATGGTAACTTTGCAGGTGCTCGCGTAGTTAAGAAGTTATCCAAGCGTACATCTTTTTTTTAAAGTTTTTGAGAAACTGGTTTAAATCAAAGGTCTATAATTAGCTAGAAAAATGCGCGGTTACGATTTCACTTCAAGAAAGTTATTCATGCATATCTAATCAGTAATTTAATAGACGCGACATAAATTTATTATTTATAGCTTCAGAGAAACCGTGCGAGAGAACTAGAAATATTTGATCGTTTTACTTGTTTCTATTTTGATGGGCGATAAATTAACGCTTATCACATAGAGTATTATTAGTTTTAATAAGTTGCTGCCCTAGTCCCCAGTATTACTAGCAAGACGATTTAGGCTTTTAATTGCTTTAATTAAATCAGAATGAGATGTATATTCGAGCAGAATTTTATCAGAATTATGCTTAAATGAGGCGTATATTTTAGCAGAATTTATCGGAATTATGCTCAAATGAAGCGTTTATTTTATCAGAATTATGCTCAAATGAAGCGTTTATTTTATCAGAATTATGCTCAAATGAAGCGTTTATTTTATCAGAATTATGCTGAAATGAGGCGTAAATTTTATCAGGCTTATCCTCAAATAAGACGTAAATTTAATTAAAATTATGCTCAAATGAGGGGTATATTTTATCAGAATAATTCTCAAATGAGGCGTTTATTTTATCAGAATTATGCACAAATGAGGCGTATATTTTATCATAATTATGCTGAAATGAGGCGTATATTTTATCAGAATTATGCTGAAATGAGGCGTAAATTTTATCAGAATTATGTTCAAATGATGTGTAAATTTTATCAGAATTATGCTCAAATGAGGCTTTTATTTTATCAGAATTATGCTCAAATAAGGCGTCAATTTTATGAGACTTATCCTTAAATAAGACGTAAATTTAATTAAAATTATGCTCAAATGAGGGGTATATTTTATCAGAAAAATTCTCAAATGAGGCGTTTATTTTATCAGAATTATGCACAAATGAGGCGTTTATCAGAATTATGCTCAAATGAGGCGTTTTATCAGAATTATTCTGAAATGAGGCGTATATTTTATCAGAATTATGCTGAAATGAGGCGTATATTTTATCAGAATTATGCTGAAATGAGGCGTATATTTTATCAGAATTATGCTGAAATGAGGCGTATATTTTATCAGAATTATGCTGAAATGAGGCGTATATTTTATCAGAATTATGCTGAAATGAGGCGTATATTTTATCAGAATTATGCTGAAATGAGGCGTATATTTTATCAGAATTATGCTCAAATGAGGCGTATATTTTATCAGAATTATGCTCAAATGAGGCGTATATTTTATCAGAATTATGCTCAAATGAGGCGTATATTTTATCAGAATTATGCTGAAATGAGGCGTATATTTTATCAGAATTATGCTGAAATGAGGCGTATATTTTATCAGAATTATGCTGAAATGAGGCGTATATTTTATCAGAATTATGCTGAAATGAGGCGTATATTTTATCAGAATTATGCTGAAATGAGGCGTATATTTTATCAGAATTATGCTGAAATGAGGCGTATATTTTATCAGAATTATGCTGAAATGAGGCGTATATTTTATCAGAATTATGCTGAAATGAGGCGTATATTTTATCAGAATTATGCTGAAATGAGGCGTATATTTTATCAGAATTATGCTGAAATGAGGCGTATATTTTATCAGAATTATGCTGAAATGAGGCGTATATTTTATCAGAATTATGCTGAAATGAGGCGTATATTTTATCAGAATTATGCGGAAATGAGGCGTATATTTTATCAGAATTATGCTGAAATGAGGCGTATATTTTATCAGAATTATGGTCAAATGAGGCGTTTTATCAGAATTATGCTCAAATGAGGCGTAAATTTTATCAGAATTATGCTCAAATGAGGCGTATATTTTATCAGAATTATGCTCAAATGAAAGGTATATTTTATCAGAATTATGCTGAAATGAGGCGTTTATTTGAGCAGATTTTTATCAGAATTATGCTCAAATGTGGCGTATATTTTAGCAGAATTTATCAGAATTATGCTCAAATGATTTGTATGTTTGTAAAGTTTTCTAAGATTTTTTGAGTAATACAAAAACTTTTGTAATGTCACTTAAGAATGAAGGATCCATCTACACCAAAAAATTAGGCTCAAAGCAATAAATTTATCCAAATATATGCCACGTGTATTCCTCCCTTTAACGAATAAAATGAAGGGTTACTGTCTCTGTTTTGAAAAGGTTTACATTTCAAACGAATAACTTCGGCAGTATTGCACAGCAAAGATTTAGTATTTTTGCTTTTTGGAATTTTTAGAATGCTTATGGTGATAACTTAGTATCAGGAAAAAATGATAATTTAGTAAATTTAAAGTGTAATTTATTCAAAATAAAAGTAGAAGTATTGGAAGTGTTCAGTTATAGTGTAATGCCTCTTGAAATTCTATGCCAAGTTATTGTGTCTCTTCTCGTTACCAATCTCCAACTACATAGTATCAACGAGATGAGAAAAACCATCCTCCTATTTTATCAACAGCCAAACTGCCTGTTCTTATCAAATTACCTTTATTAAATTAACCATGTGCCTTCCTTTAATATAACGTTAATTACAACACAGTTATCAGTTCATTTAAAGCTCCTGCAATTAAGGAATTTTCTCTGGTTTCCGGAGTAGGAGCTGGGCTGAACTATGCTTAGTGGATTTTACTGCGCAATAAAATTAGCTTTGATTTTTGTTAATTGTATATGAGAGTTAAGTTTTCCGCTGTCAAAATTCTAAATTATGTTTAATATTTTTAACTTTGAGACAGAATTTCAACCCTCCTACGCATTGTAACCCGGCCACCTGTTCAAAGGCATTAAAATTCGCTCGATGACTTGGGCCTAAGGTGGTGCCTTGGGTATTAGCCTAGCTAATTATTAGTGTTCACGCATTCCATTGAGTAAATTTTAGTTTTAAGTTGTATTCACAACTAAGAACAATCTGGTTACGAGAGAAGTGTATGACAAATGGTTTGGCGAGCAAACCCAGATTGCAACTCGTTGTTGTCATAGGCTGTCATCTATAGGAGCAACAAACACAACACCCCACACAAGGAGAGTGCAACCCGTCAAAAGTCGTGAATTTTCTTGCGTACAATTTTCATTGGCTGCCGTCGGAAGGGGAAAATTCGGAAATTGTCTTCCCCCCGCCCGTAAAACGTTCAGCGTAAAGGTTCGTCCAATGAAATTTCTACACAGCACCGCGTTAGCGTGTTTAAAGGCTAGCTGCGTTCTCCTTGTGTTTGTTGCTCCTAGCGGTCATAGACTGATAATTCTCATAGAAACCAGCTTGTTTTACAGACGATATTTTCGTTCGCAACAGCGAACAGCCAATGATTTAAAAAATACGTGCAACGTCTTGCATTCCACGTAGCTTAAGCCCCGCCCGTTAAGCACGGTACCAATAGATTCTTAAAAATAACAGTAGACTTAATATAGAGATGGAATATTTTAATACATTGTTATTTACATCGCGATAGCCACATCAAAAGAAAGTTAAAATAACTTTGCATAACGGTAGCGGAAATTTATAGTCGGATAAATTCGGTATAAAAACTGAAGGGAAAATCTATAATCTTTGGCGGCTTCATCTTCCGTAATTTGTTTCTCGCGTAACCGCGGGCTGAAACCATAATCATAATCACTCAAATTTTTTGGCTTCCTTCTTAAAGATAAAATATATCGCCGTCGGCTTAATTCGCGGATCGATTCATAGATGGCCCCCGGAATCGTCAATTACTCGTTATCCCCTTTGGAACTGGGCAAGGACGAGCCGGCCAATTCTCAGTAACGCGCTTACCCGTTAAACCAAAGCCCATAGAGGGTAAGCCGCGCTCCGAAAGAGTCTATCAAATTTGATGATAATTTCCGCCGACGATTTCTCGGGGATTTTCTAGATTTAAAAGCGATATTGTAATTTATCTTCTATATACTTTTTGAAGTCCTTTAAAAGCTTGCCAAGGTCGCGGGGACGATGTCTATAAGCGTTAAGCTCCTCTCTGCCCTCGTCTGATGGGACGGTTCGGTATAAAAAGAACCATGGGAAAATCTACGATCGACGGGCAATCTTCCGCTTTATCCAAACGTGGAGAGGCGGGGGATTTATGAGATCTCTGTACCGACTCTAACACTGGCAAGTGACAGTTATGGTGCCACTGTCGTTTTCGATCTGATTTATTTCACCGCAAATGGTCTGCTTGATGATTCGCGTATTTACCCTTCGTACGGGACTATTACTAAGGTTCCTCTGTCCTTCCTTAGTTTGAATGATTAGTCAAAGGTGCGGGTTAATACAACAAAATAACAACCTGTAGTGGGGTCCTATTTTTTTCAACGCATCGCGATCAAGCGCGGCCGTAAAGTGGTCGAGACGATGAAATGATTATTCGATAGAGGGGGAAGAACAAAATGGACATTTACCAGGAAACTCGATTGCTGAGAGTCACGACTTTGGACCCATTGCCTTTCCCAGTGTCTTCGTATAACGCTCGCAGACAAAATCCATTTGAAACGTACTTGTATATAAATAAATTCCACAAACGTAATAGTTTCATTTTTTCGGTGTTTTCAATATTTCATTTTTGTTTTAGTTTCCTTGTCTGTTTCACAGACGCGTTAAACGACTTAGTTAAAATTTTATACTCTTCAATTTTGGGGGTGTATTTTTATTTGTACTGCTTTTGGAATTTTGACATTTGCTTAAAACATAAAGGGGTCGGAAATTCTATAAAATCTCCTACGCATACTAAAACAAAGATTTTAAAAATTCTTTTATCATTCCAACACATTTAACGATTCGTATTTTTTGTAATTAAGTTATTTTAAAATGATTTCCACTGTCCACTCACATAAAAGTTAGACTCAACCGATAGTACCAGAAGTAAATGAACCGAAGTTATTGAAATAGCGCTCAGAATCGGAGGGCGTTTTCCTTATGGAAATGATGATAAAATCGAGTCAAATAAAAACTAATTTCCATCCCCGTCTTTTGACGCGATAAATTGTACTTGGGAATTGTGGGTATAGCTATTTCTATGTATAAAAAACGGTTTCTTAAAAAAACAAACACTTTTTTTTCGGCCTAGGAGCACGCAAAATCCTTAATTAGAGGTAAAAATGTAACTTCATAAGGCAAACGCCTCTAGCATGGGGAGTATAGCAGTCTGATAACTTCGGTTCATTTACTTTTGATAATACCTGATGCTGACCACGACATCTATCGTGGTACTACACTTACAGGGAGACGACCTGAGGTGTAACGCACCGATTTTGTTCAAAATCGGGGGTTGAGTAGACCTTCATGTAACTTGAAAGACCAAAAATGTTTTTGACAACACAAAATGGAAAAATTCCCATTGAATATAACATGGGAATCTGACCAATTTTAAGGGTACCCCCTGTAAAATTTAATCAATTTCGAACTTTTTTCATTATTTTTTATTTATATTTTCTATTTTTAGTATTTTCAATAGGAAAAGTGTTGTCAAAAACATTTTTGCTTGCCATGGCCAAACGGTTGCTTGGAGACATTTCCCTTTAGGGTTTTTCAAGTTACATGAAGGTCTAGCAAACCCCCGAGTTTTAACAAAATCACCTGGAGTCGTCCCCTTTGTTAGAGCCATCATTTCATTTAAGTTATCGATTAGAACCAAATATCAATTAATGATTATGTGGCCAAGATTTTTAGCGATGCTTCTATTCCTCCTCATGATCGAAGACTAAGTTCCTTCACCCTAAACAAAATTAAATGAGCCCGGTTTATCATTGGTTCCCTAAAACTGAGTACACTCCGGTATCATTTTTACCTCTCCGAGGGGACTTTGTACCCTAGGAAGGGTTATACAACCACCGTGTCTGTCTGTCTGTCTGTCAGGCCTGCGAACGCGTTCGCATTTTCGGGGCAAAGGGTAATCGCTGCGTACGCAGTTTCTTAGAATTAGGGAAAAGGTTTTTTCCAAAAGGGCCCGTTTTTTGTTGTCATTGGGTGTAGTATAAATATTTTTCAATTTGCGTTAGTACCGGGCAGGACTTGAACCCGAGCCCTCCTGCACGTCAGGTGAGCATTCTACCACAGAACCACGGATACATTGTACACTTCACTGAAAATTAGAAACTTTCCTCCTCTCATGCTGGGGCAAAATTCGATCATGACGTCCTAGGATCTTCTGTACATTCTTTCTCAGAATAAATAAATAAATATATTTTCTATTAACAGAAATATACTCTAGATTTTAATTGGAAGCCAATTCGATGACCCTTGAAGATCCCATGCCAGTATTTGATACAGACTTGTATTTAATTAGATACATTAGATACAGCGGATAAGTAAAATTTAAAAAGCAAACATAAATACACGCGTTTAGAGACGATACAAAAGTGCGTATACATCGAGGTATAAATATATTCTTAACGTATCAAAATAAACAAGTTGGCAAGCCAAAATATACCTCTAATAGGAAGAGCTTCTAATTTGCAGTGAAGCGTAACATGTATCCGTGGTTCTGTGGTAGAACGCTCACCTGTCGTGCAGGAGGGCTCGGGTTCGAAACCCACCCGGTGCTAACGCAAATTGAAAAAAAATTTAAACAGCACCCAAAGACAAAAAGAGGGCTGGTTTGGAAAAAACTTTTCCCTAATTCCAAGAAACTGCGAACGCAGTGATTACACTTTGTCCCGAAAATGCGTACGTGTTCGCAGCCCAGGCAGACAGACACGGTGATTGTAAAACCTCTCCTAGGGGACATAGGCCCCTCAAAGAGGTAAAAATTCATTACATTGAAAAATCAACAGCTTTTTCTCCAAAAATCTAAAAACAAAATCACATCCATCAATGGGTTAATTTCTTCTACAGAAAAGCCTGTGACCCAAATTTCGCTGTCAGCTTATACCGATTATATGTTAAGTTAATAATATCGTTCCATAAGTTTGTCACTTTGTAGAATATTTTACTGAGAACTAGTAACGGAGTGACGTCATCACAAGAAGAAAATCTCCCCCTAGCGAGGCGCTGTCAAAGGCTACGTGTGACGCGATAGCAAGCGGACGCAAAACGGCGACGAAGCCCGTAATGCTGTCTGTCTTGTGAATAGCTCTCAGTTGAATTTCTGCATGTGAAGAATAGGAAGTGTCACACTTTGTAACCATATAATACACTTATGGAACCACCTATGGACTGCATAGCAAAGAGTGATAAAATACGCGAATAGGTAGAATAGTGCATAATAAAAAGGACTATTCAACCCATTATCGTATTTTATCACTCTTAAACCGATGAAACCTTATGCAAAATCCGAACAGAGCCCGGTTGTTGTCCTATCTTGTTGACCCGTTGTTTTCCAATGGTAACATTTTCGTAAATAAGAATTCCATTGGTACATCTCCGCCTTCCAGGGAAATTGCGCTCGGCTTAATGACCATTCCTGCGTCCCTCCCAACTTGCCCCCTTTTCCTCTTTATGGTCACCATGTATAAATGGGGTTGGGGGGGGGGGGGTGGCAGTTGGAAGGTTGTCCCCTCGAGGCCAGCTCGCCGGCCTCATTAACGGCCTTTCACCGTTATCAGTTAATTAGAAATCGTTACTCTAATTACTGGTGCGAGCGGAAAAATCCGAATTTGAAATGATCCTCCATCGGATCGATGTCGCTGAAAACCGAAAAATATCCTGGCTCTGATGCCCCCCCCCCCTAACAGACTCGTATATGTTTATTTAATTTATTGCGGAAAATTAATCTTTTTCTTGTTTTTATCTGAAACGAAAATTAAGGGACAATTAAATAGGCCGAAGTGGGAAATGGAGATATTAACATTTGAATAATAATTTTTAAGGTTTATTTTCACTCCGAGACACCTGGTGTCTAACTATGTCGAAAGCCAATTATTCTATAAATACTCAAGGACGATACTACTCAATTCGGTTGCAAGTCCAAGTAGGAAGTGGGTGAGTGTGTTAATGTAGAAAAAGGTTCGGAAAAAAGAATCAAAACAAAAGGAAATGTCATACTTATTGTTATGTTACGTATGCTTTTGGTTTTTAAGTTCAGTTTTTAGCCACAAAATAATTACATACAGGAATCTATACCTCTACTTGGAATGCTTATCGCGGCAGATTTTCGTCTCGATGTTGCTGACGGTTTTTTCGACGTCACTATAGTCGCGTTCACACTAGAGACTTTGAGAACCGTTTTCGATCGTTTTGAAGAATCAAAATTAATTTTGATAAGTATAATTCCATTTTTCAACGATCACTCTATCGAAGTGGCTCAAAAAAATTCAAGTTGATCATTCGAAAACGGTTCTCAAAGGCTAGTGTGAACCACGTTAATGTTAAGAAACAACAACGTGAGAGGGGAGCGCGCGCAGAGGGGATTCTTTTATCTCGTAGGCGGGGTCAAAGCCGTCACAGTGATCTTACGGTTTGAGTCTATTTGATCGATTCCCAAATGATCGAATTTGCATTTGATCGAATTTGCATTTGATCGAATTTCCATTTGATCGAATTGCATTTGATCGAATGGCATTTGATCGAACGAAATTTGATCGAAACCTACTGTAGGGTAAAACTACTAGTTTTTGGGAGTAAATCGAAAAGGCAACGGTGGATACGCGATCAAATAGTATTCGATCATTTGAAGGTTCGATCTTATGAAACAAATGACAAATGGGATTCGATCAAATGGAATTTCGATCAATTGCAACGTATAATGATCGACTGTCGATCACATATTTTTCAATCAAATGGACCAACACCGATCTTACCATACGCGATACGGTAGGATAAGCATTTCAAGTAGAGGTATGGATTCCTGCATTTAGTGACTTTTTGGCCCCTGTCATAATTTATCTTCTTGTTTCTATATCTTAAAATAATCTTTTTCTCAGTGTCTTAATCACCTTACATTATGTTACACAAATTTAATTTCTCTTTGCAATTTGTTTATTAATTCCTAATTAAATGATCATTTATAGATACCATTATCGTTAAGATAATTTGCCAGTATACGATTACCTCACGCACACTTTTGAGTGGGAATCCGGTTCCCAATTTAAAACAATTTTGGCGAGCAATTAAAAACAAAAAGAGATGGGGGAGGGGGGAGAAATTAGCGTGATAAACGTAGCATCCTCCCCCCCCCCGGCATCCGCACCTACGCGCTAAGCTCATTTCGGCGTTAATACAAGGCGAGGTTATCTATCGTTAATCTGGAAAAAAAAAATAAATCCAATTTATCATTCTTCACCAACGGCGAAGAAATTTGCCAGAATTTTGAGCCTATAGTTTCTTTTCTTTCTTATACTTCGTAAGATTAGATGATGGAAGCAAGAAAAAAAAACCGCCAAGAAGGCGGAGTTCGCGTTGGGGGGCATGGAAACACCTGGTAACCATAAAAAAGCACTTAAGAAATTTTAATTAAAAATGTTGAAAAGATATTTAAGTAGCCGCCCAAGTACTTCGTCGTTACGATTTTGTCCATGAATTAATTTATTGGGTTTATTTATTATTGCGTTATTTAATTTATCTGTATTTTATTAATTGGTTTTAACAGAAGTAACATTGTTGCTGTAAGTATGACATGGAACGATTTTGGTTAATTATAGTCTGTCGGGGAACAGGAAGTTAATTTCTTAACTTCTTAGGTCTCAAATTCTAATTTATTGCGCTTCATAGGCGAAATTTTTCATTATATAATTTAAAATTGTGTATAAAATCAGACAGAGATGAAATATATTAAAAATGGTAGACATAAAACTGAATTCGTTTATTTTTTCGAGGTTTCCAATAATTAATTTTGGTCCCGTTCCCCTGTCTGTTTCTCAGACGTTTTAAACGACTTCATTAAAATGCTATACACATTAATTTTGTGAATATATTTTCGTGGTATTTTCTTTTGAAATTTTTAAATTTGTCTAGAACAAAGAAGGTTCTGAAATACGTTTATATCACCTACTCGTACAAAAACATTTCGAAAATCATTACATCATTATAACGGTTTTCAAGAAATTTATAATTTTCAAATCCGTGGAAATGATAAAAATCGGAAAATAATCTTTTAAGATTTTCTGTTTCAAAGCCATTTAGATTAAACCAGATTATAAGTAGTAATTAAAATTAGTTAATTTATAGATTATAGTGATATATAAATCAATTGGTCAAGAAAAACTATTTAATTTTGATATATATATATATAATTAATAATTCGATTAATTTTCAATTTTAACTACCGTTAAAAATAGCATTGGAATAATAAAACGTGTCCTACTTATCTTTTTACGTTACTTATGGAATTATAAATGTTGGTTTATTATGTATTCAACCATCTAAAACTTAAGCTAAATGAAATTTTTGTAAATTTTCACCGTACTGCTAAACAGTTAATCAAATATATCGTCAAAGCTTAAAACAATATGGCTGCGCCCAGTATAAATCAAACGAGACCGCTCTATACAAACTGGATATGGTTTTATTTACGAAGGAATGAAAGAAAAAATAGTAGTAGGATGGATCGAATGTGTCCCCTTCGCAAGTGGCGTGCATTATATACGAGATAGAATCGATCTTTGAGGCTTAATATAAAAAGTATCTTTGTGCCAAGTATCGATTGAAGCCTCGAATATATATATATATATATAGATCGAAAAAAGGTCAGCTTTCTCTGATTGGTCGTTTGAGCTAGTGACGCAAATGGTTTCCTCTATAACTCTCTTCTCTCTTTCTCGTTCTTCCTTTGGGAGCAAACCCTGCCCTCTTCCGTCCCTCTGGCGGATTTAATTCCAAGGGGGGCGGGCTAGGTCAGGGGGGGGGGCGCAGTTGGAAAATTGATTGAAATGGGCCCATCTACGAAAAACTTCGGTCACTTTGGTCAAGCTTGGAAAAATACAATCTAGAAAGATTGATTGGACTTTTCTATGTCAACATACACTTATACCATCGAAAAAACAATGATTATTTATTTATTCTTCGTCCTGTAACCCTAACTATATTTTATTTATTTAAATGTATTTATTAATATTATATAATTTTAATGAATGTTGGCTACAATTACTTTTAAGTTCGTTGAACTTTTCATACAGCTGTTTTCGATATTGTAGTTTAAGGAAAACATCTTCTTTGATTTGTAATTTTGATTATTGGTACGTTACCAATTTTATCAGTAGTAACGTGTATAATGATGATAATGTGCGATTATTCTAAAGATGATTTTCATTAAAGGATTAACACGCGGAAGATGCGTGGTTGACAAAAAAATCGGCTTTTTTAAAATTTAAAAATCCACTAAAACCGGTTGTAACCATTAAAAAAAAATGCTCAAATTGCCTATATCTAGCCCTCATTACTTCGAAAATGCTCAAATTGTCCGATCTCAAAATTACGTTTTTGCGCGTGACAGTACCTTCACATTGTGAGGTACAGCAGACTTATTTACCTGCTTTTATACCCTAACATGGCGTCGTATTTTCACGCGCAAAATGAATTTTAAGATCCAATAATTGCTTATATCTAGCTCTCAAGTGAAGGTTAAGTTTTAGTTTTTTCAATATTTCTAATTCATTTCTCAATATTTTTTCATTAAAAAAAAGTGGTTTTAATTGGCTTAAAGGCCTAGGTTTTCTTCTGCCAGTCACCCTTTAAATTCGCTTTCCTTCCAAACAAATAACCTGGTGGTAGGCCAACAGCAGAACACGTTGGCCTACCACCAGGGTATTTGTTTGGCAGGAAAGCAAATTTAAAGGGTGACTGGCAGAAGAAAACCTAGGCCGTTAAGCCAAATTGGCTGGTTCTTGTCAACACTGTGAAGATGTGAGCCTCACTAACTGATGTGAAAAGTAATTATGAACTTATGGTAATAGTTATATTCGTGGTACTATTTTTTATTCACTTTTTTGAAATTAATCTTTTGTTAAAGCTAGTAGAAACTGAATCGAATAACAATCGGACTTGATGTTTAACGTAACTTCGTTGATTCCTTTTAAGAAAATCTAAACCTGGAGTTCTATGACAGATTACACGGCGAAATTACGAAATTTAGCCGGCTTTCTGTTTTAGAAATAGCCTCTTTAAGTATAATTTCAAATCGGGAAGGAAGGCAATCAATTTGTAAGGGGGGTATTTAGGGATCTCCCTCTAACGGAGACCGTTGGGACTACTCCGGCAGTTAGGCTTGTAATCTGTGTATTTTACGAACCCTACGAAATGCCAAGAATGGATGTAGGCCTATACGCGTCCACTTAAAATTAGCCCTGCGTATCATATTCGCGTGCTTGTAGCAATGACGTTTTTGCAATTTTCAAAAACATTTAATGGGAGGGTCCGAGTAATGACGAAACTTCAGCCATATGTCACGGAAAATCATTTTCCGAATTATTTCAGCTTGAAAAAAGTCGTGCATTTAAATCGAGAGATTTATTGGTAAGAAACTGGGTTTTGACTGCCTTTGAATTAATTTTAGTTGCAATTGTGCTTAAAAGAGGGTGTCACAATGCATTCCTATCAAAAAAATATACTAAGTATTTAATTTCTATGGAGATAATTAAACTGATAATTAAAATTAATGTTGTTGTCTGAGTTATAACCTAAATTTTCATCAAATATTAAATATTTAATTACTGTTTAGATAATTAAACGGATAATTGCTAAATAAACTGGAAGAAACTAAAATGAATTTGAAAAGTCCCGTTACTTTATGGGTAAAATCTTTAAAGGGCAAAGATGGGTTGCTTTTACATCACTTTTACCTGGCATATTTAATTTAAATTGTTGTTTTTTTTCTGGTGGCGTTTTAAGTTAAAGGCCGACTACATAGTTATTCGGTTTACTCTGTCTTTCATTGGAGGTTGGCTCGCTGCAAGACACATGTGCTATGCAAGCAGCCGACTACCAGTGTAAGACATAGTAAACCGAATAACTATGTAGTCGGCCTTCAACAAAACGAAAAACAGCAGTAAAAAAATTATTTGGCGCATTTAATAAATTCATGAATTATGGTATATGAATTATTTCAATGTTTCTTTTTTTCTTGTGGCATTTTTAGAGCTCGGCGTTTGGATAAGAAATAATAACTTTATTTATTTTTATCCACAAACGAAAATTATCCGAAAAAACCGATTATTTTACATGTTAAATTGCTATATAGCCGTGGATAATATCCATGGATAAACAGTTAACCGTAATTTTTATGGTTAATCAAAACTTTAGCGGTTAATTTATCTGTTTTGCCGAGCTCTAGGCATTTTAAGTCAACAAAACGAAAAACAGCAGTAAAAAAATTTTCTGGCACATTTAATAAATTCATGAATTACGTATATGAATTATTTCAATGTTTCTTTTAAAATCAGTAGAATTGAATCGCTTAATAAATCAAATTGATTTCCAGTGGCGCGATTTTGTCCAATCCGTCGCATAATGACAAATGGCAGAGACCGTTCGAAAAATACAATTTGATTTCTCATAGGAAATATATTTCGGACAACTTCATCCGAAAAATAAGATAGGTGGAAAAAACGGAATCTATTTCTTTGACACGGAAAAAGTGGAAGGAATAAGTTAGTTTCTAAATTTAGATATCTCGAGCAGATGGAGGTTGTTAAAAAATAATCTATATGGAATGAAAAGCGAAGAAAAATTGGGAAAGAAACTTTTTATTCTATCCATTTTTGATCGCAATGATTTAGTGAGAAAAGGACTTTTTTTCCTATCCCCTAACTGGGTCTTCAAATGCACTTTTCTATCCAAAAGCACTCGACGTAGAAAGACCTCTAGCATTGACCGTGTCTTTCGAAATTTCGCATTACCAACAGCGCCGCTCTCGGAGGGAAAAATAGAAACACAGGTGCTACGGTTCCAGTTGGAAAAAAAAACCTTTCCTGACATAAAGCTTGGCGGTAGCACCCTGTGTGTTTTTTAGAGCTAGTTCGAAGTCTCTCCACCAGGGTTAATGGCTTAGAGGAAAACAGTATCGGGAACTCAATATAGGTAAAACCACCGCACTCAACTACTTCAATAATAGTAGGCTAGAGAGCGAAAAATATAGAGGTGGTGGGCATCTCAATGTACGCAGGTGGGAAAAACGCCACAAGTATTTCGCGTGGAGGCTTATTCGACCACTCTATGAGCTACTATAACAGTATCCCCCAAAAATTTTTTCCCATATTTTTGCGCTTTTGTATATAAAAATCCGTTTTTTAGACAAAGTGGTGGGGGAAGTCCGTTGACCCGAACTTCACCTTGAACCGCGCGCCTATGGTAGACAGACAAGTGGGCGGAAACACTCGTATCCCTTAAGGCCGATTCGACCCATCCAAGGTTGCCACGAGGAAGGAGCGAATTTTAGTCCACCTTTTTAACTTGTCACGAAAAATGATGAATGGTAAGAGTTTCGGAGGTATCCTCGACTACCCGGCCCCTCTTGGTCCCGCCAAAGAAGCGATACTCAATGGATGGTCACCCGGACTACCATTGTGGATCGTCGGCCAGCCTTATTTTGAAGGTGGAACCAATGGCAATTTCTTTTTTTGCCAAAATAAGGGTCCGGTAGATAACGTTCCTTTTTGGAGGGTTCTATTGTAGCGCGCGGTTCAGAAATAGAAATTTGCATAAAGGGCATTGGCGGAAGCTCTGGTGGCCTTCCTGGGCAATCAATGGGCACAAAGGGGCTCGGAGGCCCCGCTTTGTTACGCCATTGAAAAGGTCGAATCAAAATATCACAGTAGCTCCTTATCCAATTTGTACGTTGGAGCTGTTCGACGACACCCAATCTTTTGGGATAGCTGGGAAAATTTAATTTCATGATTTACTTATTTTAAATGCTGAAAGTTTTATTAATTTTGTTTTTAGGTGCTAACCGTTTCATAAAATTAGAATTAAGTGCTAACCTTTTAAATAGATTCGTGTTAGGTGCTAACAATTTAATTAAATTTGTTCTTAAATGCTAACAGTTTCATTATATTCGGTTTTAGGTGTTAAAAGTTCCATTAAATTCGTTTTTAGGTGTTAAAAGTTTAATTAAATTCGTTTTCAGATACTAACAGTTTAATTAAATTCGTTTCTAGGTACTTAGATTAATTTAATTTGTTTTTATGTACTTAGCACCTAAAAACGAATTAAATTAAACTAACAATTTAAATAAATTCGTTTTTAGGTGCTAGCAGTTTAATTACATTAGTTTTTAGGTTGCAACAGTTTAATTACATTAGTTTTAGATTGCAACAGTTTAATTACATTCGTTTTAGGCCCTTACAGTTTAATTAAATTCGTTTTTAGGTGCTAGCAGTTTAATTACATTAGTTTTTAGGTTGCAACAGTTCAATTAAATTCGTTTTTAGGCCCTTACAGTTCAATTAAATTCGTTTTTAGGTGCTAGCAGTTTAATTACATTAGTTTTTAGATTGCAACAATTTAATTAAATTCTATTTAAGGTGCCAACAGTTTTATTAAATTAGTTTTTAGGCTAACAATTTGATTGCATTAGTTTTTAGATGCTAACAATTTGATTACATTAGTTTTTAGTTGCTAACAGTTTCATTTAATTAGATTTAAGGTGCTAACAGCTTAATTACATTAGGTTTTAGGTGCTAACATAATAATTTCATTAGGTTTTAGGTGCTAACATAATAATTTCTTTAGATTTTAGGCGCTAACAGTTTAATAATATTTTTTGGAGATATTTTATATGTTAAAATATGCTTTTATTAAATTTCGTGTCTTGGTACCCATGTGGAAGGTTTTTCTTGATAAATTTGGTCAAGATGTCGACCATGGCCCAAAAGTATGGCGCCATGTCACACATATTTATCAATTCAGTCATAAGTAACAAAGTATGCCCCAATACAATATTGAATAATAAGAATTGCGTAATTGGGTGTTTCTGAATATCACTCTATAATCAGGCATAATTATTTCAAAGTTAGTTTAGTAAATACTATCCAAAACATGTTAAAATAATTCATCTTTATACTGCCCAAGTAACAGTTTTTTTTTTAAACTTTTGAGCTAGTTTCACTTTTCAATAAGCCTTGGATGCTTCGTAAAAACATTATTAGCGGCGTAGTCTAACACCTAAGGCACCACCTTAGGCGCAAGTCATCAAGTTTTCGGGTTACAATGCGTACGTGGGTGGTGGAAAGCCCTTCATGCCAAAAGCTTCCTACACTAACTATTACCGTTAACCTAAGTATACCAGTATTAGTTTCCTTAATTGTCTCAATCACCTTTAAAACAACACTATAATTTTCCCTGTATATAAATATATTAATAAAACCAAGGAGACATAACTTTGACCGTTAATCTCTGCTAGTTTTTTGGAAACCGACGAACCCGAGAGTGTCACTAGCTGGATGCAATCTACCAATCTAGCACTCAACTTTAGCATTTCTTTAGCATAATTACTTACTAGTTCCACAGACTATAAACCAACGGAGTATAATTTGGGAGGTTAGGACGTGTCATACTTATAAATAATAGGCTATTGTTGATTCAATCTAATTTATTCCAATCCGATATATTCGGCGTTAAACCCGTTATCGTATTTGATTTAGAGATATTTTATGATAAATAACTTCTACAGATTATATAAACTCGTAAATCTCGACCCTGTACACATTTGATCATTCCATGAATAATGTAGTTTGACGTAGAAGATAAAATATTGATTACATTCGATAATTGAGAACGAAAATGTACGCGTAGGAAAGCGTGTGATATTCCAACCCGTTTTTAGACGTGAAAGACGGTAATTGTAACCTCCGGTAACCTTTCCTTAATCCAATAAAAATAAGCCGCTACAAGCGAAAACATAATCGTGCTTCAACGAAAATGATTAACAAAAAGAAAGGGGTTCCTAACCGTTCCTTCGGTAATTGCGAGTTCAACCTATAATTAAGTTTCTGATTTTCCCGCCATATTACCCGAATATACCCGTATAATACCCCCTTCTCTAGCATTAATTCCACGAAATTGTTCCATTTCTTTCGCTTCAAACCCCTCTTTCATTTTTATCATTTCCTCCCTAGGAAAAACTCCGTATTTAATCTGGTTTTTTGGTCGGGATTTCTTTTAAAAAATGGTTCGAATTATAAGTGTCCCGACCGTGAACAGAAGCCTTCCATTTCTTATAATTACCGGGTAACTAATTGCATCCGTCAATGAAGTAACGGCTTTTGAGAGAAGAGAGGGTTTCGTAATGAAACGTCTTGTCAAATGTTTTCGGGATAGAAGGGAGGGGGGGGGGAGGTTTTGCGAAACAATTTAACTTGATAAATGTCAGTTTCTGGCTACGGCCGCAACCTTAGTTCCTAGCCTACCTCTCGGTTGAGAGGCAGGGGCTGCTCTGGTTTTGGATTTTTTAAACAGTCTCGGAAGTCGCGTGGTGTAAGTCCTGGTAGATTCTTACTCGGAGTCCAATCGATAGCACGCTGACATTTCTTACGGCGTTTAGGGTACGTAGGTTTCACCCCTCTCTTAGGGGTACCAACGCCGTCTCGTAAGAAGGGACTCTGAAAGTATGATTGTGGGTTCTCTGGTTATATATGAGGTTCTTGGTATTAAAGCCCGTCCGAAATCCGTGGCGCTTAGAAAAGTCAAGGAATAAATGGACGTCACTCCCAAGATTTTGCACTGCAGTGAATGATGAGGGAGGTTATTCACACGAAATGCTTCGCCGCGCATTCACCCCTCCCCTCTCACTTCCTCCTCCTGGAAGCTGGCTCGCTCCTTTGCGCGCCTTCCCGCGGTTTTTCTGAGTATATACGCCTGGAGGTTTCATTTCCTGCCCAGCTCACTCTCTTTTTTTTGGTCTCCCGGTGCCTCCCTTTTTGAGAATATTGCTTCTTTTGGTAATACCCTCACTCTGCCTGATTTACACGAAAAACGGCTTGATCCCGCGCAATATCTTATGAAAGATTTCCCACTTATACCCAAAAAAATAATCCACATACCAAGGCACTTACTGGAGTATAGGTAATTTCGTATTTTCTTAGTTTAAATTTTTAATTTTATAATAAATTGTGCGCTATTTTAATTAAATTACAAGCAATAGTCTACTTTCTAGGATAATTGGGGGACTTTAATAATTTTTCTATCATGAGCAACTGGGGCAGTGCCCAGGTGCCAATCATAGTGCTTGGCGTTGACCAGGGGCATCTAATGATCTAAAGACGGCCCTTGAAAAGTTAAAACATGCAGTTGATCAACGCTTGGTAAAAGTAGACTCAGATTCAACCTACACCCATTTCTTGTCATAGCAAATGAAACTTTTGTAATTACGCTACTGGCACATCCAGTAGACGGCAATTTCTAGAATCCAGTGAGCTTTGCTACTCATAGTTCAGCAGTAAATCGAGGGATGGCGCCACTTTGGCGGGTGCGGCGTGTTAGTTACCATTTCAGGGTGGGAACTGCTTAATACCTTACGCATAAGTAACAAGAACGATAATTTAGCAAAGTTATCACCGAACGGATTTTAAAAGCTATTGCGCAATCAAGGTTTAGTTCAGCAAAATTAATTTAGACACTAGGGGGCTAAGCCGAAATATACTGTAGCAAGTACGATCATATACTAAACAGTTTGGTTGAGATTTCAAGTCGAATCTATACACGAGTGTGTCAGTATCCATAAAAGGTTTGTAAAGAAAATTAGCATTAAAACAATAAAAAGTGTCATACTTATTTCTAGGAGCAAAAAACACAGCACCTCACTGCGTAAGCGTGTTTAAAAGCTAATTGCGTTCTTCTTGTGTTTGTTGCTCCTAGGTTAGTAAGAACATATAAGCTAGGAGCAACAACAAGAACTTCTTACGTTACTTATGCCTTTACTAGTAACAACTATACAAAGTATTTCTGATAAGTCTGAGACTATTTTGCTCAAAATTGATAATAATTTCCTTACTGCAATCGTGTAAAGATAACGGCCATTACGTTACATAGATCTTTATAATTTAAATCGATTTTTTATCTCGAACTTTCGCAAATATTTTGTCAAATTCAACGCGAATATGAATTTGACTGTTTATATTTATACTTCATCGTGACATTCCCATAAAAAATACAGAGTATCATGGCCGCTAGCTTTGAAAAGGAAAAGGCCAAAAATCATCTATTTCCTAGATCTACGCTGTCGGGGAGGTGTTTCAGGGATGGCTCTCCCTGGGTGCATCCACTCCCCTCTGAAATGTACATTTTCTCTCTCTCCTGCGAAGCGTATCTGGGAAATGATGTTGTCAAGCTCATGCATAAGGCATAGGCACTAGCGTCATTTTCAACCATACAGAACGCGGCTAACCCTTAGAAGAAAAATATTTTTTGAACGAATAGGAATATTTATAGATCTCAATGTTTTGCTCGTATGTATGCGGTATACATACACGCGGCTAGACACGAAGATTAATGATGGACGGATGTATTGGTACTAGCCCATACTAGCTCTTTTTTTTGCGTAATTTATGTGTAGTACTGTAGGCGACTGGGCAGGCTGATCGCAACAAGATTCCGATAGGCATAACGCCATTATATTGTCTCTGGGGCGAAAATATTCGAACAACAATCATCAGTCAGAGGATGAGCCGTTTACTCTCTGAGCTTTTTATGGTGATGGGATCTCACCTACCCTCGCCCCCGTCTATTGTAAATATATACCAACTATATATTACTCTTCCTCTTTCATACTGCAAGGTCCAAACACTATCACTTTCTGGAGTGATTTTGATGATAAAGTGGGTAATAATAAGGATTTAGTTTGTTTAAAGGCTTCCCAGAAAATATAATTTCTTACTTTCCAGAAATTTTTATCCTGCGTATTAATATTTATTTTCACTGGTGTTCTAAGCTAACGCGGGGTTTAGGATTCGTGGAAGTCTTCAAAGATGTGGCAACGTAATTAATATTTTAAATATAACTTGTATTTTTTCAGGAATTGTTATGCTGAAATGAGATTTAAATTTAGTCGGCAAAAACGAAACAATATACTTCACTGACGGATACTTAGAACACAGTCGTATGATTAAATCATGATTATATCTAATTAAAATGAAATATGTATAAAGATTAAATATTATTAAATAGTGAATAGTGAATATATTTTAAATCATGTTTATCAGGAAACAATGTTCCTTACAGTTCACCGACTGAGTCCAAGCTTGTGGTTAATTTGTGTTGGCAGAATGGCCTCCAAGTTATGTTTATGGTGAAAATTACCAGTAATAAAATAACTACCTGCAGAAATGAAGAATGGTTTATAACCAGCCAATTCTATGTTTCAAATCAATGAATTGTCATTATTTCGCTGCAGATAGCGTAGGTTTTCAAAATGAAAGTGTTGGTTCAATAGGCTTTCCTTTCAAGCAAAAATTACTTAACAAAGGAGATTCCTCACCATTGTTACCAGGAAGTACCAAACAGCGCCAAGTTCGCTCGTAGCGTTTGCGTGAATTTCATTATTAGTTTCACAATTCTTTAGATCTCAACGATGTTTCTAGCTCTTTAAAGTTATATGTTATAAATTGTATGTTTGTTTTATGGTATAGGGAGCTTTTTAACCGTATTTATTCAATTTGAACCCCAATACTATTCCCCAGCAATGGCGTCCACTATTAAAGCTACAGCATTGACGTCGTGCCATTTGAAAAACGTCAACACCTTGAATTCTCTATAATAACCTATAACTTTACAACCATTCGGTGCAAATTGCAATTGGCTACCACACTTAAAATATGCTTGCCACTGTCCAACCAATGCGTTTACTGAGGCGTGGCTATGTATATAACTCACAAGGAGACGACCCGAGGTGATAATCACCGATTTTGTTCAAACTCGGGTATAGTGTAGACCTCCATGTACCTTAAAAAACATGCAAGGGAACAGTTGCGACGGGCTTTCGTTTAGCCATGGCAACCGAAAACGTTTTTGACAACATGATTTGGAATTATTTCCATTGAAAATAACATGGGGAATCTGAAGGATTTTAAGGGTACCCCAATTGACCAAATTGCATTTAAACTTGATTAAATTAAATTTTTAAAATCAATTAAATTGTTTTTTAACGTTTTTGAAATGTTTCACAGGGGGGACCCTTAAAATCCTTCAGATTCCCATGTTATTTTCAATGGAAAAATCCCAAATCATGTTGCCAAAAACGTTTTCGGTTGCCATGGCAAAACGAAAGCCCGTCGCAACTTTTCCCTTGCAGGTTTTTTAAAGTACATGGAGGTGTACACTATACCCGAGTTTGAACAAAATCGGTGATTATCACCTCGGGTCGTCTCCTTGTCAGTTTATTTTGCTGTCTACAAATTATCAGTTCAGTAGAAAAACTGTATTTATAGTATTCCATGAAATGAAATTGCGTTTATTAATAGTTGAAAAATTCCTTAAATTCATAGCTAATATTAAAGCAAATTTACAATTTAAAGCCATACTTTCTATACATAGAAGGATTTTTAAAAGTGAAGGTACTAAAAACCTCCTATAACGAAGCGTATGTCATTTTAATTATGGTTTCATTTAAATGATTAAACGTAAGCTATCAAAGCTTTCTTTCTCTCCTTATTGCTGTCGAATTAATTAAATCAATGGTTCGTTAGGACACTGCTAATTGAGCGGTACAACGCTCCCCTTCGCGACGGACTGAGTTTAGTCTAGAAGCTTTAATGTTAATCCTATTACACCAGATTGGCCAAACATTACGAGGAGCCTAATTGCTCGACGCGACATCTAGTTTGAGTGATTCGCATTGATTTAAATTTAAATAGCCCCCGACAAATCCTCCTTGCTTTAATAGCTCCTTAATTGTAATTACTAATTGCCGAATAAATTGATGAGTGACGCGAGGAGAGAGCGTCTCTTTAAGTACCTATTAAAGATATTAAACTTTCCATAATCATTTCTTAAGAACTTGCGCCCTGACGTCGTGTGATGCGCGGAAGCCCCATAATATGACATGTATTAATTTCCAAAGAGTATATTTTGGCGGCATATATCAAAAGGATGAAAATTATATAAATAATTGTATTTTGATAAATTCAATTATTTTGATTTTTAAAATTATTATTATCCTTCAAGCTATTGACTGTTTTACAGTATATATGAATTTTCATAAATAAATGGGTCAAATAATATTTATTAGGATTTTGAAATGGTTAGTTTGTTTTTAAATTTAAGAATACCATATTAATTGTAAAACTAAATATTTTTCGATTTTATATCGAGTTAGTAAATTTAATACCATTTATTTCCGAAATGCGGTAATTTTTATACACCATTTTTATAATATTATATTTATTTTGTCTTAAACGTAAAATAAAACTACCCTTAGAAACACTCATTAGACAAAGGCCTGCGCAATCTTAACTAAATCCCCCGCTGACCGTACAATCAAGAATATTAATAGATTAAACATTTACCTGTCTTTGAAATAGGGTTTTCGTATCTCCCATCTTTGATATTGGTTCTTTAACCGCGTGAACCTTCGACTGTGTTTCTAAAACGAGTGTTTGATACCGTAATGAAGACGCCGTAGCGTTAGGACTTTGCCGTCATCCGCTGTGTTGTGTAGGGATGCTCTACGCGAAAATCGTCGGCCCGCAGAGCCCGCGGTCTCCGGGTCTGCTCAGCCTCTGGCTCCGTAATGGCAGGAAACAACAGTTTCCAATTATGCAGCCATTTTGGTTCTCGCTTCCGAAGAATGGCTTCGTTTTTGGGCTCAGCAGGGGACCCGTGGACCATTGTGAGTACCCATTCAAAATGGGCCCCACCGTGTGCTGCATTTTTTAGCAATTTCAATGTCCTTTTTTTAAAGTTCAGTAAAACATCTTTTTACCCCGAAAACCTTTTACCATTTATCTCCCGTGGGGGTATTTTTGAAACCATTATCGCGATACAACATGGTACCGTTCCCGAAGTTAAAAAGTACTTCCCACTCTCTTTTGAAAGGGTACGTAGGGGTCTTTGTTGGGCTATTTTGGCTTTTAAACCTCTTTTGATTGCTATCCCAAAGTAAAATTGCCTTGAACGTAAAAAGCGGAGTTTCTAAAAAAATATTCTCACGAGATAAAATCAAATTAGACCTTTTTTTCCACATTTGGAACAAATATCGCGGTTTTATACATTAAAATGTACGTGTTTTGTTCAAAATTGAAATATATCCTTTGATTTTGTAAAATATATCCTTTGGGGTTGTTAATATCCAAAAAAATTGTTCAGTTTAATTCGTTGATATGGCAATTTTATAGAAAATGTGCATGTTTTGATAAGTTTAATATTAAAATATATACTTTTTAAAATGTTAATTTTATGAAAATGTACATGTTCTGTTCAGTTTAATATTAAAAACATATATCTTTGAGATGTACATTTTTAAAAAATTACTATTTTTAGTTTAGTTTACCATCTCAAAGAATATATATTTTAATTTTAATTTGATAAAAAAAATCATATTTTGTTCGTGTTAAGTTTAATATTAAAATATATATATTTTTGAGATAATAATTTCCTTAAAAATTTACATATTTCGTTCAATTTAAGATTAAACTATATATTATTTTAAAATGATAATTTTATTAAAAGTGAAATATATCCTACTATTAGCAAACCGTTGACAAATGACGCCATATCTGTAAAATTTAAATTTTACTGCCACCCAGCCGTTTATAATATCATTTCATAATGTAATACAATTTTACATTTTGTCGGCGTCATTACGACCTCCGGACCTCCCACGCGCAATTCGCACGTGCCAGGTTAAGCGTTAATTTAATCCGCGTTTCGTATATATCGACAACAACGGCGTCCTGGCGTCGCGAAACCCTTAACGTCGTAACGCCAGTAAGTCGAATGGGAGGAGGAACCAACGAAGATTGTAGTTGCGATAGACGTCAGCGAATATATCCGTATAGTCAGTGGAAGGCGGGTTTGCCAATGGGGGGGCTAGAAAGAGGGGACGCGAATTTTGCCGAGTCGAATTTAATCGGCTCTTTTACCATGATTGACGAGGCCGGTGATTCGATCAAATTGTCTTCATAAATCTATTCTAAATGCGGCGCTGCACGACAGCCAAGCGTAGCTTCTTGATAACCCTCTCGTCACTCAGCCATTTAGAAAGCCGCGCTTAAAACGGTATCTAAAGCATTTTATGGCCGTCTTAAAATGATGTATCTGCGCCAACACTCGTTCTTGCTTTCTTAATCAAATTATTCAACTGTTCCGACGTCGCCTTACAGGAAACCCGAGGGGGGTATACTGCTTTTCAAATCATTTCTCCCGTATTGCTACTGTACAGGGTGTTGGGTTGTACGTTGGATCAGGCTGTGAAATTACGCGTTTTGGAAGAAGGTATTTTTTTAAAGGTACGCGGAATCGATTGGAAAATTATGGGGGAATTTCTGGTAGTCCCTCCCATTCTATCACGTGACTCTGACTTGTTTCCTACTTCCCAAAACGCATAATTAAGCAACGCCCGTACAAACTTTAAAGGTACGCAGAATCGATTGGAAAATTATGGGCGAATTTCTGGTAGCTCCTCCCCTTGCGTCACGTGAGTCTGGTATTGTTTCCTACTTCCCAAAACCCGTGATTAAGTAGCCTTCGTACCAACTTTAAAGGTACACAGAATTGATTGACAAATTTAGGGTGAATTTCTGGTAGCTCCTCCCCTTGCGTCACGTGTCTATGGTATTGTTTCCTACTTCCCAAAACGCATAACTAAGAAACTCCCGTACGAACTTTAAAGGTACGCAGAATCGATATAAAAATGTAGGGTGAATTTTTGGTAGCTCCTCCCCTTGCGTCACGTGACTATGGAATTGTTTCCTACTTCCCAAAACACGTGATTAAGTAGCCTTCGTACAAACCTTAAAGGTACACAGAATCTATTGACAATTTAGGGCGAATTTCTGGTAGCCCCTCCCCTTGTGTCACTTGACTCTGATATTGTTTCTACTTCCCAAAACAGGTGATTAAGTAGCCTTCGTACAAACCTTAAAGGTACACAGAATCTATTGACAATTTAGGGCGAATTTCTGGTAGCTCCTCCCCTTGTGTCACTTGACTCTGATATTGTTTCCTACTTCCCAAAACACGTGATTAAGTAGCCTTCGTACAAACCTTAAAGGTACACAGAATCGATTGACAATTTGGGGCGAATTTCTGGTAGCTCCTCTCCTTGCGTCACGTGACTCTGGTATTGTTTCCTACTTCCCAAAACGCATAATTAAGAAACGTCCGTTTAAACTTTAAAGGTATACGCAGAAGCAATTAAAAAATTTATGGCGAATTTCCGGTAGCTCCTCCCCCTGCGTCACGTGGCTATATAATTGTTTCCTACTTTCCAAACCACGTGATTAAGTAGCCTTCGTACGAACTTTAAAGGTACGCAGAAACGTTTTAAACATTAAGAGTGAATTTCAGGAAGCTCCGCCCCTTCTTTTCTACTTCCAAAAATAACGTGCTTATGTTGCCCTCCCTCAAAATTAAAACTATTCTATGTCCCTTTAAGTGTCCAAATGACGTTCCATAAGTGTTTCTGTTAGTCAAGATGGTTTCTGATAACTGTGTTTGGAGTGATGTAGAGTTGACGTTATAATCAAAAAGATAAGTGCCTCTAGTGGGAAAATTACACTATTTTAAAAGGAATTATATCTCTGCTGTCAAGCAAGTGCTCACAATTACGAGGCAAAGAACGCGTATTAATCCTAACGGTTTAGCATCTGGTCATTCTAGAAACGAATTTTCAGGAATAATTTAACACGAGGTAGAATGTTTTTGGGCCCCTTATATTTGGGGGCTCGCCATTTAATCCCTTTTCGAAGCCCTTTCTGGTCCCATTCCCCTTTTTTCAGAATACTTTGGGGGCCCGCCCTTTAATCCCCTTTCGCGGCCCTTTCTGTTCTCATTCCACCCTTTTTCAGAATACTTTGGGGCCCCGCCCTTTAATCTCCCTTCGAGGCCCTTTCTGGTCACATTCCACCCTTTTTCAGAATACTTTGGGGGCCCGCCCTTTAATCTCCTTTCGCGGCCCTTTCTGATCACATTCCACCTTTTTTCAGAATACTTTTGGGGGCCTACTCTTTAATCCCCTTTCGAGGCCCTTTCTGGTCACATTCCCCCTTTTTTTTAGAATACTTTGGGGGACCGCCCTTTAATCCCCTTTCGCGGCCCTTTCTGTTCTCATTCCACCCTTTTTCAGAATACTTTTGGGGGCCCGCCCTTTAATCCCCTTTCGAGGTTCTTTCTGGTCACATTCCACCTTTTTTTCAGAGTTCTTTTGGGGGGCCCGCCCTTTAATCCCCTTTCGACGTTCTTTCTGGTCACATTCCCCTTTTCTTTTCAGAATACTTTGGGGGACCGCCCTTTTATCCCCTTTCGCGGCCCTTTCTGTTCTCATTCCACCCTTTTTCAGAATACTTTTGGGGGCCCACCCTTTAATCCTCTTTCGAGGCCCTTTCTGGTCACATTCCCCCTTTTTTTTCAGAATACTTTGGGGGCCCGTCCTTTAATCTACTTTCGAGATACTTTCGGATTATATGGCACCTTTGGTTTTCAGAATGTATTGGGGGCCCGCCCTTTAATAATTTAGAAACACTTTTGGATCAAATGTCACTTTGTTTTCAGAATATGTTTTGGCGCCCCTTATTTTTGGGGACCTGCCCTCTAATCACCTTTCGAGACCCTTTTGGATCAAATGGCACTTTTTGTTTTCAGAAAACGTTTTTGGGAGACCTACTAGCTATTGAGGGCCGCCCACGAAACTGGACTAGAGGCCCTGTCTAACCAATGGACCACTTTGTGTCATAACCCTTTTTGGGGCCCCTTATTATTCGTAGGCCCTTCGTAACCGTTGTTTCCGCCACTGGTGCGAACATAATGTATTTCCACACAGCTTACTTTACAGTGGCAAGGAGACACGCCACACCCTGTATACCCCGTTACGCCTAGCTAGTTTTTAATTTTTTGAATGAACGCATTCACAACGCGTTCAGGCACGTCTGTAGTATTTACACGTACATTTACAAAGTCACTATAATAGCCCATTGTTTGAAGAGACGTTTTTTTGTTTTTAACTTTTCTCGAACGCCAAAACTCGTCCGTGAGGGTTGATGATTATTAATTGCGTTTTATTCCGCTACACGACGCTATTTAGCTATTTAGGGAGATGATAAACCGCTTTTTGGGGGCTATTTTCAAGGACGCCCCGGTATTGGTTCGTTAGGATTTCGTCGAATGTCATTTGGCGAGACGAGGACGTGCGTGTTCGGGATATATACAGAAGGTCCTTTCTGCGCATTTTCTCGTCTCGGAGATGGTCTTTGAAACGGGCTTAGTTAGTGGGTGGTGTTATTTCTTTTGGAAAACCTCGTGATTGAAGGCGATTTTCTCGAGACACGTGCGGGGTGTGACGACGAGGTTCCTACTGTATTTCCGCGATGTGTCAGGGACAGAAAATCTCGGTATGTTTCCGAAGACCAGGGTTACGAATCATTGGTTTTTCAGCGAAGTCCTAGACTTTATACAGTTAATATTCCTCGATATGAATGGTGCCTCTTCGAAGATTTAGTTCGCTAAAGATGGATGGTCCGTTTCCTGTAAGATTGGCCGCTACTTTTTGGTTGAGAAGAATCTATAGGAAACCAACGTAGTACGTCTCCCGGAACCACCCCTCCTTTGCCCCAACGCGCCCCCGAACGCGCCTCTTCCCCTCGAGGGCCATCAAGGAAGCCATTAGTTGCCCTTCATCAGCGGAGAAAAATTTCGCCTCGCTACAAGGTTCCATCGTGTTGGAAGGCGGGAGGGCTAAGGGGCATCGCTTCTATTGCCGCGTGGTATACTTCATCTTTCACCCTTCTTACTTCTTATACCAACTATTCTATCTTGTCTTTCCATGTTCGCTCTTCAATTTCTTTCTCGGGCTCGTATAAATTCGGGGCTCGTTCTCCCAGATCTCGCTTCCTTCCTTGCCCCTGCCCCATCTTTCACTCTGTCCCACCCCCCTTCCTCCTTCTTCCAAAAAGACACTCTTTGAAACTGATAACGTATACGGTTTCTCTACGAGGAGCGCCAATCCATCGTCCAAAGATATAATAAGTACCATTTTCTCATTTGCTATCTCGTAGAGAATTCGGAAGTCCCCGGGAGAATTTGCCTTATAAGCGCTGAATAATAAATTATCACGCGACGTGTTCTTGACGGTTTCGACATTTTTTTTCCTCTTTCTTTCAATTTAAGTTCTTTGAAGTGTGTCCTTTGATCTTGGATTTAGATGCTGCATTTCTTTTGTCAGGGTTTTTGTAATGTATTCCCATATTTTTGCCCAAAACAATATCAAAGGTCAGCGTTGGAATAGAACAAGGTTTCAAATCGTTGTGTGGAATCTAGACGTTCACGTATGATACGTCGGTTCAAAAAATCTTGTAAACAATGATTGAATTAATTGTTTTCATTATTATTCATGTATTATATCGCCTGTTTTTCTCACCTGCGTATAACTACTTAAAATACTTAAATTGCAACAATACTTTTAAGTAGAATGAAGTAAAAATATTATAATAATTGTGAATAATATGAATACAAATAAAAATAATATTATTTAATATTAGCCACAACTAGTGTTGTAAGTCGAAAAAATTTCCACGTGAAATGACCGAGGCCTTTTTTACTGAAAAGTTTCCGTATTTTTCCGAAAAAGTAATAAAAATATTTTCATTCCACGATTAGTCTAATACTGTTTGCATATTTAAATAAAGCGGAATTTTCACCTCATTTTTTCGAATCTTAAAGTAAAACTAAACCTCTAGACTAGTTGTATCATAAAAACATTAAAAACCCTTAAAAAGTAATTTATGTTTAAATTTTTTATTTTTCTGATTTGCGGAAAACTTTCTGTAAATTTTTCCGCATTTTATTTTTCCGAAAAATTAACAACTCTAGCCACAACCCTATCTTGCTGATTAAATAACCCATTATCACTGTGTATTATTATTATTATAGTACTTAAATTTTATTGAAATGTTTCAATTAGGCATAATTTCGAAAAATATACCTTAAAAAAAGAATTTTCACTATTTTTATAGCAATGAAATAATATTTTCATAAATTAGGTGATTTTAAGATAATTTATAACGTATTTTCCTTATTCGATAAAGTGTCTCTAAAGAATCATCTATGGTCATTTTCGACCAGATTTTGACGAGGGGGGGGGTAGGAAAGGTCGTCCGAAAGAGGAATAAGGAGTCTTTCTGTGACGTATATGGAGGTGATAAATGTCCTCGCGGCGACGAAAAGCCCATTCTCCCAGCGCCTTACTGGCTATTTATGCGACCACAAGACCCCCATAACAATTACTCAGACAAATTATAGCTAGTTTCGTTCGTCCTGAGGTTAATCGCCAATAACTACGCCTTTTATTATTTTTACAACCCAATTATAACGGTTTAATTAAAACGCTTTAACCTAGGAGCAACAAACACAGCACCCCCCACAAGGAGAACGCAACCCGTCGAAAGTCGTGCATTTTCTTGTGTACATTTTTCATTGGTTAGACGCTTTAGCGCCTGCTACCGTCGGAAGGGGAAAATTTTAAAATTGTCTTCCCCCTTTCCGTAAAACGTTCAGTTCAATGAAATTTGTACACAACACTGCGTTAGCGTGTTTAAAGGCTAGCCGCGTTCTAATTGTGTTTGTTGCTCCTAGCTTTAACGGCCCCATAATGTTTTTCTAATCCGCAATAGGAAAGATATGCTAATTAGATAATAATTGCCTACCTTTAATTAATGTAAACAAATATTTCGCCTACCTTTAATTAAAAAGGTTTTGAAATTGCTATCTACGAAAAACTCCATATAATTATTTAATTATTTTTTAATTATAATATACGCACCTTTAATTTTTAATACTTTTTTAATAAAGGTTGTAATTAAGATTTCAAACGAAATATATTTTTAGCCGTTACTTGGGAGGTCTGGTAATTAACTTGAATAAGATATTTGAAGCCATAAATATTATTTAAATTGTCATTGTTAATATAATGCTTAAAAATTCGTCGCGAATCCTGCTTTAATATAAACACAAAATGTCTGTCTAGCCGTCATTTGTCAGGCTTACATAGAAAGTACGCTTTAAAACCCTCCGTGCTAGAAATAATTATTTAAACAAAGCTTTGGGAAATAATTTTCCACCTTTATTTCTGTATATAATTTTGGCTATTGTGTTGAATAATTGCCTAAAACGAAAGATTTGATTTATCTCGGATGAATTTTAATGCGATAGCAAATTGATATACCTTAAAGGATTTTATTTGTAATGTATTATAATAAGAGTTTATTTACATTTGGTTAGGAATAATTTTGGTACGATTTTTAGCTTTGCAACCAGTATTCTTCCTAAATATATTCAAATCAGTCCGTTGTATAATTGGTTCCCTAAAACTGAATTAAATACAATTTGAAATTTAAAAACCACGATATTTATTGACAATTTTAAAATACACTCCTATTGTTTTAGTGTCTTTAGGTATACTTTCAGGCTTACAAAAACAGCAATTTTACTAATACAGAGTACAACTGTAACCGGTAGATTAAAAATATAAATATGTGTAAAAGTAATTTAAAGATAATGACAAATTATATTGCACATCACTTAATAAACTACTCTTATTCAAGTTTGTAAAATTAAATTATTTTAACCCAAAGTACGTACGACAAACTATGTAAATACTCATACCTAATAAACATAGATAAAATTGAAGAATATTAAGATACAAAAATAATAGTTAATATAAATATAAAAAAAAACATAATTCTAAACAAATAATGTATATTTAATAGGTATCAAGGAACTTTTTAGTGTTTAAGTAAAATATATCTTTATATTTAAAAAAAAAAACAGTTTTAGAAATAAATTGCGGAAAATTTTTAGGAAATCGGAAAAATAAAAAATTGAAACAAATTACTTTTTAAGGGTTTTTAATGTTTTTAACTTTTTATCGATATAAAATGTCTAATATCAGGAAACATACTACAAAATATTAATAGTGTTACATTGTTAATCAGTTTAAACTAGACTAGAGGTTTAGTTTTACTTTAAGATTCGAAAAAATTAGGCGAAAATGCCGCATCATTTAAATGTATTAAACTAATCAAGGAATGAAAACTTGTTTTTATTTTTTTCGGAAAAATACGGAAAATATTCCGGAAAAAAGGTCTAGGTCATTTTCCGCGGAAAACTTTCCGACTTACAACACTAGTTTTAAGATTGCAAAAATGTATTTTTATGCCTAATTAAGATGTTATCCAATGCACCTTATATTAAATTACACGCTATGCGTGGGGAAACCTCCACTCTCTCTGTGGGCTAATTTTTAATGTCGAAAAATGCAAATTTCGGTAAGTATATCTTTCCTTGAGTTCCTGTTTAGCATTTTAATTCAATTAATCTGCTTGAGCTCTTACTTGGCAGCCCTATACTTAAAATATCATTTTGGAGTGAAACGTGAAGCTACGAACTCCGTAATAAGGGGTCTCCCAAGTCCCAATTATATCCCAACAGTTTCTTTGTAACAGTTTCCTGATAAGTCTACAAAAAAATCTTTCCTTTCTCGCACCTGTGTCTCCGCCTACTACAAAAAAGACAACACTTGGCGATGCAGCTAGCTGCAAACTGAGCTGCAAACTGTTATTAGTTGGTCACTCGGACCATACCCGGTTTTTAATTTATGACCGTTTCGAAAACGTGCAAATTTTATTTGTATTGGGAATATTTTTAATTTTGTAGGCGCTGTTGCGTGTTATATTTGTTTGGGAGGTCTACACTTTATTTTAATTGACGAACTTCTAAAGATTGTAGCGATTTTAAATGTTTATTTTCAAGATTAGCGATTTTAATCGTCATATAGGTTAAAATTTTTGAAGATTGTAACGATTTTAAATGTTTATTTTGAATATTAGCGATTTTAATCGTCATATGTAGGTTAAATCTTTGAAGATTGTTGGGATTTTAAATGTTTATTTTGAAGATTTGCGATTTTAATCGTCCTGTAGGTTAAATTTAGGAAGATTGTAACGATTTTAAATGTTTATTTTGAAGATTAGCGATTTTAATCGTCCCGTAGGTTAAATGTTTGAAGATTTTAACGATTTTAAATGTTTATTTTGAAGATTAGCAATTTTAATCGTTCCGTAGGTTAAATTTTTTGAAGATTGTAACGATTTTAAATGATTATTTTGAAGATTAGCGATTTTAATCGTCCCGTGGGTTAAATTTTTGAAGATTGTAACGATTTTAAATGTTTATTTTCAAGATTAGCGATTTTAATCCATGTCAAATCGAGAGGTTGGGAGGCACTACCTCACTGATTTGTACATCAAATTTTGGTGCGTAAGTAGCCTTGAAATAATTATTATTTCCAAAATTTTGGCCCTCTATCGATAAAATTGGCCATTTTATGAACAATTTAAATTTTCCCACACCAAAGGCTCCGCCGACCCAAAAATCAACATTTTTGGCCATATCTTCCAGCTAAATACCTTTAAACAATCGCAAATTTGTTTTCTAGGCGTATTTTGGACAAGGAATCGTATTATGGCTTCAAAAATTACCTGTAAATATTGGTTTGGAAGATATTAACGTTTTCGGGGGGTCTAAGAAACCCCCAAAAGACGGAAATGACGTCACCTTCGATTTTTTTCATTTTTTTTACATTTTTAGCTATTGACCCAAGAAGCATACATTTAATGTTTCAACAAAAAGAAATGTTTGGTTAAAAATTAATAAGAAAAATTCTAGTTCGAATTGAATTTTTTAATCTGTTGATATTAGATATAATTTGTGAATGACCTTGAAAAAGGTGTTCAAGGTCATCAAAATTTACTTTATCGCTGGGCCATTTAAACGGTTAATGTGCCCTGAAAGTTTGAATTATATGGTACTTTTAGTTTCAGACTTATTATACCTGAAGTGTATGGTCATAGACATTATTCATTTAGAGTTAATATAATTTCGAAATAAACTCTTTACATTGAACATTGTTCAGTTTATGTTAAACAGACATGGTCCAAGAAGACGCACTTAAGGGTCAATAATTCTAAAGCTAATAATGTCAAGTAAATGAAACTTTTAGGGCACGTTAACCATTTAAAAGCCTCAGCGATAATGTAAATTTTGATGACCCTGAACACCTTTTTCAAGGTCATTCACAAATTATCTCTATTATCAACAGAATCAAAAATTCAATTCAAACTAGAATTTTTCTTGTAAATTTTTAACCAAACATTTCTCATTGTTGAAACATTAAATGTATGCTTCTTGGGTCAATAGCTAACAAATATAAAAAAATGAAAAAAATCGAAGGTGACATCATTTCCGTCTTTTGGGGGTTTCTTAGACCCCCCGAAAACGTTAATATCTTCCAAACCAATATCTACAGGTAATTTTTGAAGCCATAATACGATTCCTTGTCCAGAATACGCATAGAAAACAAATTTGCGATTGTTTAAAGGTATTTAGCTGGAAGATATGGCCAAAAATGTTGATTTTTGGGTCCGCGGAGCCTTTGGTGTGGGAAAATTTCAATTGTTCAGAAAATGGCCAATTTTATCGATAGAGGGCCAAAATTTTGGAAATGGTCATTATTTCAAGGCTACTTACGCACCAAAATTTGATGTACAAATTTTGAAGATTGTAACGATTTTAAATGTTTATTTTGAAGATTAGCGATTTTAAATGTTTATTTTGAAGATTAGCGATTTTAAATGTTTATTTTGAAGATTAGCGATTTTAATCGTCCCGTAGGTTAAATTTTTGAAGATTGTAACGATTTTAAATGTTTATTTTGAAGATTAGCGATTTTAATCGTCATGTAGGTTAAACTTTTGAAGATTGTAGGGATTTTAAATGTTTATTTTGAAGATTAGCGATTTTAATCGTCCCGAAGGTTAAACCATTGAAGATTGTAGGGATTTTAAATGTTTATTTTGAAGATTAGCGATTTTAATCGTCCCGAAGGTTAAATTTTTGAAGATTGTAACGATTTTAAATGTTTATTTTCAATATAAGCGATTTTAATCGTCCCGTAAGTTAAATTTTTGAATATTGTAGGGATTTTAAATGTTTATTTTGAAGATTAGCGATTTTAATCGTCCTGTAGGTTAAACTTTTTGAAGATTTTAACGATTTTAAATGTTTATTTTGACGATTAGCGATTTTTATCATCCCGTAGGTTAAATTTTTGAAGATTTTAACGATTTTAAATGTTTATTTTGAAGATTAGCGATTTTAATCGTCCTGTAGGTTAAATTTTTGAAAATTGTAGGGATTTTAAATGTTAATTTTCAAGATTAACGATTTTAATCGTCATGTAGGTTAAAATTTTTGAAGATTTTAACGATTTTAAATGTTTATTTTGAAGATTAGCGATTTTAATCGTCCTGTAGGTTAAATTTTTGAAAATTGTAGGGATTTTAAATGTTAATTTTCAAGATTAACGATTTTAATCGTCATGTAGGTTAAAATTTTAGAAGATTTTAACGATTTTAAATGTTTATTTTGAAGATGGTGTTTTAAGTTTGTTGATTTTTTTCCGTCCTCGTGCGATAACCTTTTACCCATTTAATTTTTATCGTAATTCTACAATGTTTTGTAGATAGTGTAAATTTTTGTCAATATTGTTAGTGCAACTTTATTTCCGATTTAAAAATGTATATCGTTTTTTTTTGTTTAAAACTGCTCGCGGATCCAGAAATTGATTCATCCCTGTTTTAAACGGGATTTGTACATTACATTGCGCTAATAAATATTCATTCATTCAGTATCGGAAAAAAAAACTTTTACAAGTGTTTTGGCTTATTTAAATTTTATCTAGTTTTGTTAAATACATTTTAAAATGTGTTTTAGTAATTTGGTATTTAAGCGTATTTAGTTGTAGTTTGCTTTCAGCAGTGATCTGTACTATCGGTAGTTTATTGTAGCGTTTTGAGGGAACGTTGTTCGCTCCTCCGCGGTTCCATTGTGAATTGTAGACTTGTATGGCAGGGCTTTTGGAATACCGCCTATGGGTTCGGCCTGCCCCGAAATCACACCCATGAGGCGTGGTGGCCCCTTTTCGTTTTCCAATGGCTTCTCCCGCAGGCTTCTACGCTACGAGGATCAGCAACCACTCCCTTTTATCGATCGTTTTCACTACTTCATAGATGGCGCTTCGACTCTAGTTGCTCTCTTTGCCGGTAGAGGTCGTTCCCTTTTCCAATATTACGCGATCTCTCGTGATTTCGCTCTTTTCATTTAAAATTAATTTATTTACCATTAATGTTACCCTTAATTTAAGATTTAAGTTTTAATTATTGAACGTATTTTTTTAAAGTCTATTTCCATCTATTTACATTATTTATCATACTATTTGACTCTAACATGAAACATATTTTATTGTGGGAACTTTAAATATGCTTGTTTCAAATCTAGATAAATATATAAATAAATAAATAAATAAATAAATACGAATTAAAGATAATAATTTCAATTTAATTGTTTTATTATGGGTACAGTGTTTTATCTCTGAGTCAGACATAGTATTTTAATGTGCAAACTCGAAATATAGCGTCTTCTAATTCAAGTAATTTTAAATAAATAAATAAAAGATAATTATAATTTTTAGAAAAAAACGTACTTAAATAAAATTTTTAATTACATATACCTTATTTTATTATCGCGTGTGTTTTAGCATCAGACATTTGCCACAACGAAATTATGAATGAAAGTTGTCTACCTACTTTTACCGTGAAGGGGTCTAGCCATAGGGATAGGGGTACGGCCATTCCAGTAAAAGCACTTTATATTTTGGCGCTTCTACTTCCTCTACTGGTTTCGCCACGCGATGGCGCTGTTATCCCGTTTTCAGGCGTTACTTTAGGGTCGGTCCGTTAAGGATCGACTTCAAACCTAAGACGTGCTAGAAAAAACGGTACGAGGGTAGAGTTGAATTTAGCTAATGAATTTGAACTTAATTTTATTAAAGTTTTAATAATAGTTTTTAAGCCTTGTCTTGAATGCTCCATATTACGTAATTTATGTTCCTTAATCTTAAAACCTAAATTAATGTTTTGTTATCTTAGTGTTGTAAGTCGGAACATTTTCCGGAAAATGACCGAGACCTTTTTCCGGGAAATGTTCCGTATTTTTCCGAAAAAAAAGTTTTAATTCCATGATTAGTCTAATATTGTTTGCAAAATTTAAATAAAGCGGCATTTTCGCCTCATTTTTTCGAATCTAAAAGTAAAACTAAACCTCTAGACTAGCTTTAAACTGATTAACAATGTAACACTATTAATTTTTTGTAGTATGTTTACTGTTATTTTGACATTTTATATCGATTGGTTTCAATTTTTTATTTTTCCGATTTGCTGAAAATATTCTGGAAATTTTTCCGCATTTTATTTTTCCGGAAAATTAACTACACTATAATTATCTACATATAATCTACGAAATATTTGACTCGTCATGCTGTAATTAGGGATATAACATCGCTTATCTTTATTATATATTTATAACTTTTATTTATTTTCAATGGCACTATTTTAGGTAAATTGACTCCACTTAACAAAATAATAACAAAAAAATTGATGACCAGTTTAATAATTCGAAATAGTATCAAATAATAGATGACCAGTTTAATAATTCAAAATAGTATCAATAATAGATGACCAGTTCATTAATTCAATGTTACCAACCTAATCTAACTTCTAAACATGTAGTAAGGGTTTTTTTTAGGCTTATAAAATGACATAAGAACATTTTATATGAGACCAGTTTAATAATTCATACGCTAGGGGGTTATTGGTCATAAGGACCAGTTTAATAATTAATAATCTAAGGGGTCACTGGTCATAAGGACCAGTTAAAAAAATATCTTATTTCCAAGGCTAACAATTTGTGATCATCCTAGAAATAACTTAACACGCGGAAGATAAGGTAACTGACACACTTATGTGAAACATAATTATGTTATAATAATGTTATCGGAAATCATACGAGAATAACCGGTTTTACGTTCTCATCCATAATATTACCAGTTATAATACGAACAATAAAAATTACGATATAATATTTTCCTTTATTTCAACATAAAATATTACACATCAATTAGCCACTGCGGCCTACAAATTTTACGAATGATAAAGATTACAATGCGTATTACCATAAGTCTATAATTTTGTTCCATAAGTTTGTCACTTTGGAGAATATTTTACTAAGAGCCTTGGGTACTAGCCTAGCTAGCTGATTTTATTATTATTTAACGGAGTGACGTCATCAAATCTACCCTAGCGAGGCGCTGTCAGAGGCTACTTGTAACCTGGGTTGGCAAGAACCAGCCAGACCGGATTTAACCATTGAAAAAATCCATGGTTAAAACCACTTTTTTTATAAAAAAATATTGAGAAATGAATTAGAAACATTGAAAAAACTAAAACTTAACCTTCACTTTTTGTAATGAGAGCTAGTTATAAGCAATTAGGCGATCCTAAAATTCATTTTGCGCGTGAAAATACGCCGCCATGTTAGGGTATAAAAGCAGGTAAATAAGTCTGCTATACCTCACAATGTAAAACGTAATTTTTAAATCGGGCAATTTGAGCCTTTTCGAAGTAATGAGGGCTAGATATAAGCAATTTGAGCTTTTTTTAATAATGGATTTAACCGGTTTAATACACCGGTTTCAAACGTATTTAACCATACTGGATTTTTACATTTTTAAAACAGCCGGTTTTTGGCCCACCCTGCTTGTTAGCAAAAAGGCGACGAAGCCCGTAATGCAGTCTGTCTTCAAAATAACTCTCAGTAAAACTTTTGCATGTGAAGAATTGGAAGTGCCACACTTATGTAAAAATATTATACACTTATAGTATTACATGAGGTTATAAGAAAAATATGACAATGAGAGAGAGAGAGAAGTTTGGAGAGTGGGAGCATGTAATTATAAGATTACTTGGTACGTTTTCGTTGGTTTCGGAACGTGATTGATTCCGACACCTGTCAGCCGGGTGAAATATGGCGTCCGACAGTAATCTCCCCCCCCCCCCCCCCCGAAAGCTCTCTTAATCTTCCGCTCAAGCAGGAAAGTAAAGTGCACTGTTGACTCCCCCATTCTCTCCCCCCCCCTTTACAACCCGTCCTCCGTAGAAGCGCTCTGAGGAGAAGTTCTCGTTGGGTCTGCGCCTTGGGATCTCCGGAGCAGACGACGAGCTTGTCTTTGGCGCATGTGGGAGATGAAAATCTTCGAAATTGGATAGAAGAGAGGAAAGATACTCCTTACCACCACCAGGGACCCCAATCCACTATACCTTCCGCGCAAACGGTATAATTCTCGCTAGCTCGGTGGTTTGGTCCCGTTACCTACTATTATTCATTCCAGTCAGTACCCCTACCTGACACTTCCTTACGAATCCTCCTTACTATCTCAAAGTTACGAGCCGTACTTCGCGGTGACGATCCAACCGTTTATACCCTATCAGATTGTAGTTTTAAATAGGCTAAGGAACGCGGTGAAGTCTGTCGTTATGGAATGAACGATACGTTTCTAGGTAATAAAACGGATTGCGTGGTTTCCTTTTTGGTAAATTAGATTTTTTTTCGCGGTGGTCATATATATATCGAAAGCAAGCTGACCCCTGGCACTCGCGATCGAAGGGTGCACCCTTAATCGGCGCCTTAACGTCGTAACGCGCCTTTAACTTAACACCGCAAACCGCTAACGATTATGACGAGTGTCAGGATAACTTGACGCCAACCCGCTTACACGTAACTAATATATACACTTTGGGTTTAGTTTTGGCTGGCGATTCCGAGTGTTTCCTCGAAAAGTTATCAGAAGGAAAACTCGTATTTGGCTGTTATCTGGTTCACGGAGTTCTACATTAATCTCTAGCCAGACTCTAGCTCGGTTCATCTTCAGGAATAAAAGATGCAGGGGGGAGGAGGAATACGAAAGGGGGTGGAAAAATATTTCATAAGATGAAAGAACGAAAATACGAGAAATGAAAAGGCTTTTGTATGCGTTGCGAATAAAGGATTCTCTGAAAAGAGTGGCTAGCTCACTCTCTACCCCAGTTTGTTTCTAATCATATATTGTTGTTGTAGAATGTATTGTGAGTCTACCGCTCCGAGAAGAAAATTGAAGATGCCCTCAGCGAAGAAAAGAGCCTTTGAGGAATAACCGTAAGGGGGGAACAACAATATCCCTTCCCCCATCTTTTTTTTGGCGGGGGGAGCCTCATCTTATTGATCACGGTTGGCCGTGGAATTTTGGGGAACGTTTTTAAGACCGCAAATTAAATAGTTGCTGCGACCCAGGAATGCGCTCTTTTTTATTAGAACAGCTTTATCTAGCACTTACTTTTATACTCTCAGCTGCTGTGTTCACTTTCAGACCACTACAGCTTTCAGATTCTGATTCGTAACACGCGGTTTAAACTCTACAGTTGCCTGATATGTGGGTTCTTACTAAATTAACTCGGTTTTTTTTGCAAATATTAAATTATTGAAGGCCTAACTTTGAGGTTTTCAAATTTGTTTTTTTTTCTGGGGGAGGGTTTTCCATTTAAAAAGGGGTTAAATTAATTTAATTATTTGGGAAGATATGGGAATAGGTTAAATTGCATCATATCGACGAAATCCTGCACCAAAATGTAAAAAAATCAGATAAATCCTTGATTTTCCTTCTTTATATGGAAACTACTTTAACGGAATTCTAAGATTTAAAAAATCCAAAATCCTAGATTTTTTTCCTTTCATAGACTTTATATGGAAAATATTTTAACGGAATTCTATGATTAAAAAAAACCAAAATCCTAGATTTTTTCATAAAGTTCATAGACTTTATATGGAGAATATTTTAACGGTATTATAATATTTAAAAAATACCCAAAATCCTAGATTTGTTTTCCTTTCATAGACTTTATATATGGGAAATATTTTAACGGTATTCTATAATTTAAAAAATACCCAAAATCATAGATTTTTCTTTGACTCAAAAGAAAAATCTATGATTTCGGACGGAACCTGGATATCCTTGATAACCTGGATAAGTCAGGGATTCTCAAATTGGGGGAAGAAGTCAGGGATAAGTCAGGGATTTAATAATATATCGTAAAAAGTCAGGGATTTTGTTAATCAACAAACTTTGCATCGTAGATAAAAATTAGGTATTTCTTGGGCGCTCATATCTGGCACCTTATCCCAAGAGAGGAGAGTATGTTGTTATAAAATATAATTAAGTTTGTGATATTTAAAATAATAGCTGAAAACTATTCGTGAGTTCTGAACCGTTAAGAGAACGGCCTAGGACTGAGCTGTAACGTCACGCAAACGTTCTGTATAGTTCAGAACTTTTGTACGAATAGTTGTGATTCGTACGATTTGACGTACGCAGCCCGATGTGCAGACGAATTTTAGAGATTTCAACCTTAAGTTCCGGCCAGTACTTGCTCTTGAGCAGGTACCATTTAGAACGGTTCCGAACGGTTCAACAAGAGGTTCTTGTCTGCGAATAGTTTGCATTTGGGTAGTTCTAGAAATTTTTTTTGCCGAATAGTGCGCATGGGGACTGTTGAACGGTTCAGAACTCACGAATAGTTTTCAGCTAATATGTTCCACTGTGTATTTTACCTATGAAACATTACCAGGAATATTACCAAAAAGGTCAGGGATATTGCCAAAAAATGGTTAGTGATAACCTGGATAAGTCATAAATCCGAAAATTCTAGATTTTTCCCTTCCATAGACTTTGTATGTAAAATCCTTTAAAGTAACTCTGATTTAAAAACCAAATCGTAGATTTTCCCACCAAAAGACTTAAAGGCCTAGGTTTTTTTCTGCCTGTCCCCCTTTAAATTAACTTAGTGGAGCACAAATACCCTGGTGGTAGGCCAACCACTGAACATGTTGGCCTAATTTAAAGGGGGACAGGCAGAAGAAAACCTAGGCCTTTAATACGAAATCCTTTAAAGACAATCCTGTATAAAAGAAAAAGTCAAAATAGTTAAATGTGCGACGTACTTAAGCCAAGGGTCTTCTAGCCTTCAATAGCGCTTTAAAGTAAGGGTGATACAGACTATACTACGAGTAGGAGATGTAGACAGTACGCTTCGTCTGTGCTCCCAGTACCCTCGGCTTTAGTAGATTGAACGAATCGCCCGCCATCAATAGATGGCGCTTGAGCGTTCGAATTTGAGATGTGATAAAATGGCGCAGTTTTCGAATCTTATTCCAATATTCTACGATAGTATTGTTATTAATTTTCATTAATTAGTACATTTCTCAAATTAATTTAATCGTAATAGATGAGGTGTTTTGTTGGATATAATGGAAAAGTCTGCTAAAATGTGTAACACCGATCTCTTAAATAAAAACTAGGCCTGTGCGAGTACTTGAAAATTGTTATTTTATTACTCAAATGGACTTGCGATGCCTTCGCCAAGGCCTAAAAATTACTCCCGAGTCCAATTGTTGCTGACTTCTTTTATTTTTTTTAATTTAAAGTCCCGTATTGGCGCTACGGTAGCATTCACGCAGTTTCTCTATTTGTTACATGGGTCGTTTTTACTTTTACTTTCAGTCCTATAGAAGTGTTGAGAAGACAATTAGAGTTAGAACCCAAATTTCCGGGACTCATTCTGAACTCGATTGAAAATTTAAGACACGAATAGTACTCGTGAATAATTCTGAAGGACTCAAAAATTGGTTAGTCCATTTTCATTTCCTCTAAGTTCTTTATACGAATTTGTTGTTGAATATTTGTTAAAAACAGCTTCCTAGAAACACCACATAAATTATAATTTATTTGAATAAAACTAGCGAGACCACATTGGATTCGCCTAGTCTCGGTTCCCATGGCCGTTCTTGACTCCCTCGGATACGGATCCAACAAACCTGTTTGAAATATCAAATAAAAGACAGATGCAGTCAAATTCTGATCGAAAAAAATCCCCAACATATCGTGTGACGCTTGTAAAATCCTTGTTAAAATATCGGTATAACCGTGTACAATTTTTTATCCATCTTTGTACAATAATATATGGAATATAAAACTAACAAGATCTATTGGTAGCCTTTTAAAAATGGAGGAACCTCTAGCTCCCTTTATCAATTATTATGCCACTAAAGGCAAACTTAAAATTCAAAATGTATATACCTACAACAGAGGGGCGCTTTCTTCCATGGTAAAAAACTCCCTCCGCATAGAATGTTTGGCTAGATAAGTCCTAACATGTCGATAGGGTATCCGATACATTGTGATCGTAGACCACCGCCAACGAAAAAGATAGACCCTGCTCTTAGCGCAAAAAATAGATAAAAAGATGACGAATAACCTTCGCTTTTGTCATGGAAATAGCCACCTAACGAAAGACGAAGCCCTATCTGTAAATATTTATGGTACAGGAGGAATAAGACCCCTCGAAGACAGCCATTGAGCCATGGCCCCGCCGCGTAATTTTTTAAAGACTGCCACCCGAATTTATTCCGAAGATAAACATATTTTATGAATAGGTATGACAACGCCATTGACCAAATTTCCGCAAAATATAATATTTTAGTTCTAATATATATTTCGGTTACTTTTGGAACTTTTGAAACGTACTATTTTAGTAACCACGAGATTTAAAGAATAATTTACGAAATTGTATTTTGATTCACTTTTTTACATGTGAATATGGTACCATGACATATGCCCATTACCAAGCTTGGTGAATAACGTCACTTTCTTTCTCATAACTTAGGAAACGTTTCATTACGTTAATTTTAGGAAACGTTTCATTCCGTTAATTTTAGGAACGTTTCATTCCGTTAGTTTTAGGGAACGTTTCATTCCGTTAATTTTAGGAAATGTTTCATTCCGTTAATTTTAGGGAACGTTTCATTCCGTTAATTTTGAAAACGTTTCATTCCGTTAATTAAAAAAGAATCGGGAATTTGAAAAAATTTTGGAATGAAACGTTTCTAAAATTTCCAGTCTAAAAAGCGTATCTCCGAGTACATTTGAAAATATGTAGAACATATTTTGATTCGAAATGAATGGCGAATTCTTTTGGGGAAACGATAAATCAGCTCGAAGTAGACGCGCTTTGCCAGTAGCCGTCCGTTGTCAGAAACAATGTCGTAGTTTCGGAGTCTTCGTTACTGACAAGATGAATTTCAGTTCACGTTGCTCTCATTTAGCCCCGGCTCCATAACTCATCGGCGGCTTATCTTCTCGCGTTTGCAACAACACCCGTCAACAGAGCGACTCCAACGAAGACGGCCCAGATAGCTGGTACAGTTTCCTCCGCAGTCGAGTCAACCGACACCCAACGTTCACCGTCTATATTTAGCGGAAGCTATAAGGCTAAAGGGACATAAATCAAAATCACAGCGCCGCTATACCCTTCACTCGCATTGATTACTAGATGAACGTCCTATATCACGGCTGCTAGAAATCTTCAAACTGCGATATCCAGCGAGCGAGCGAGCCCCGCGAAAGATACTGTTACTGGAATTTTAGCATTCATCTTATCGGTACTTGAGAAAGGTTCGATGTTATTGCTATTTAATCGGGTGGTTTCTTGCCAGTTCCTGATTTGATAATTTGTGATATTTAATTGGATGAATTAATATGGGGAAATATATTTAGATTTTATGTTTGAAAATGTGGCATTCAAAGTTTAAACGGGGTTACAAATATGCTAGTTTAACAAGGAATGTACTTTAATTGATCCGGCATATTTGTTTTTGCTATAAAAAATATATGGAATACTCTAAAGGACATATAGAAGTTTATAGAATGTCTAAGATTTTGTAAGATAAATCTTAGACTTTCTATAAGCGTCTGTAAGAGAAATCTAAGACTTTCTATAAACGTCTGTAAGAGAAATCTTAGACTTTCTATAAGCGTCTGTAAGAGAAATCTAAGACTTTCTATAAACGTCTGTAAGAGAAATCTAAGACTTTCTATAAACGTCTGTAAGAGAAATCTTAGACTTTCTATAAGCGTCTGTAAGAGAAATCTTAGACTTTCTATAAGCGTCTGTAAGAGAAATCTTAGACTTTCTATAAGCGTCTGTAAGAGAAATCTTAGACTTTCTATAAGCGTCTGTAAGAGAAATCTAAGACTTTCTATAAACGTCTGTAAGAGAAATCTAAGACTTTCTATAAACGTCTGTAAGAGAAATCTTAGACTTTCTATAAGCGTCTGTAAGAGAAATCTTAGACTTTCTATAAGCGTCTGTAAGAGAAATCTTAGACTTTCTATAAGCGTCTGTAAGAGAAATCTAAGACTTTCTATAAACGTCTGTAAGAGAAATCTAAGACTTTCTATAAACGTCTGTAAGAGAAATCTTAGACTTTCTATAAGCGTCTGTAAGAGAAATCTTAGACTTTCTATAAGCGTCTGTAAGAGAAATCTTAGACTTTCTATAAGCGTCTGTAAGAGAAATCTTAGACTTTCTATAAGCGTCTGTAAGAGAAATCTTAGACTTTCTATAAGCGTCTGTAAGAGAAATCTTAGACTTTCTATAAGCGTCTGTAAGAGAAATCTAAGACTTTCTATAAGCGTCTGTAAGAGAAATCTTAGACTTTCTATAAGCGTCTGTAAGAGAAATCTTAGACTTTCTATAAGCGTCTGTAAGAGAAATCTAAGACTTTCTATAAGCGTCTGTAAGAGAAATCTTAGACTTTCTATAAGCGTCTGTAAGAGAAATCTTAGACTTTCTATAAGCGTCTGTAAGAGAAATCTTAGACTTTCTATAAGCGTCTGTAAGAGAAATCTTAGACTTTCTATAAGCGTCTGTAAGAGAAATCTTAGACTTTCTATAAGCGTCTGTAAGAGAAATCTAAGACTTTCTATAAACGTCTGTAAGAGAAATCTTAGACTTTCTATAAACGTCTGTAAGAGAAATCTAAGACTTTCTATAAACGTCTGTAAGAGAAATCTAAGACTTTCTATAAACGTCTGTAAGAGAAATCTTAGACTTTCTATAAGCGTCTGTAAGAGAAATCTAAGACTTTCTATAAACGTCTGTAAGAGAAATCTTAGACTTTCTATAAACGTCTGTAAGAGAAATCTTAGACTTTCTATAAACGTCTGTAAGAGAAATCTTAGACTTTCTATAAACGTCTGTAAGAGAAATCTTAGACTTTCTATAAATTTATATGAAAATTATAGAAAATCTATAGAATTTTTCGTGTAATATGCCGTTAATCGGTTACTTTCTGCACAGACTAGCCACTATCCACACGGTGGTAAAAATGTTTCTGAGCGATTGGTTCGCGTGCCATGAAGGGCTTGCCACCTAGGACCAACAAACACAGCACCCCACGCAAGGAGAACACAACCCGTCAAAAGTCGTGCATTTTCTTGTATACATTTTTCATTGGTTAGACGCTTTAGCACCTGCTGCCGTCGGAAGGAAAAAATTCGTAAAGGCTCGTCCAATGAAATTTGTACACAACACTGCGTTAGCGTGTTTAAAGGCTAGCTGCGTTCTCCTTGTGTTTGTTGCTCCTAGTTGCCACCATCGTCCTACGCTGTAGCATTAACAGTCTCTACTTGACTTGGGCTTAGCCTTGCTGATTATTATTATTACACTAAATAGCAGAGTAGCTCAATATTTCTTTGAAAGTGGTTAAGGACATATTTTAGTGATCATCCTGTACTGTAAATACATTGTCATCACCGAAAAGTGTCGGGTTAAAGCGTTTATAGATCTAGTTTGACAACGTACATCGAATGGTATATAAACAACGTAGTGGGACTGCTCCTCTTACAATCGAAAAATGGGCTCCTGGAAATGTGACTTCAATCACTGAGGGAACTTAAAAACGAATTTCCTCGCGACGTAGCGGGCGTGTAGGGGGGTAATAGGGAATCGTGTGTCCTTTTCGCTAACGGGCGCGCCCCGAGGACACGCCGTCCTTTCGAAGAAAGACAAACTGTAAGAAAGTAAAACTAATCTCACGAAAAGAAGAGAGAAAATAGCAAAACTCTGGCGCTCTTGTCGACGCGCTGCTGCTGGTATAGTTTCCTTTTGAAGCCGGTGGGCCCGTTTTTGGCAAATCCCATCTGTTACGAAGGGAAAAGGACCTAACTGATGACCCCAACGACTCTCGCCACCGCCGCGTTGGCCCTTGTCAGAAAACACTGCGGCGGGATGGACCACGGTTACTTCTCTCTAGCTTGGACCCAAGAAAAAACCGAGTATATCTTTTGGGGAAAGCGTTTATAGGCCAAAAGTATATAACTTCGGGCGCGATGTGTCAGCCGCAGAAATTGATTAGGGGGAGCCACCCGATTATCGGATACCGCGTCCTATAGACTGCCACTATCCCCTTTTGTGCCGTATGCTATAGAATGTGTAACTGCTGTTGTTTTCCCTCCGTCTTCCTTACGCTTTTCCAAGACACACAGGCGTTTGTTCTATAAGAAAACAATGAACCAAAAAAATAATACAAAAGTGAGCGAAAGTTTGCTGTACCCCGGAAAAAAAGGAGAAAGTGTAATGGAGTTTTTATGTCTGTTCCTCGAGTAAACTTATACCGATATCAAAAACATTTGGCCCATTTTTCTATATAGTTACAAATTCGATCGTCCCTTTTATATGTTACCCGACTAGTTTTATCTTTAATGTAATTCGAATTGAGTTTATTTGTTTTAGTTTGTTTTTCTTTTGGAAACGGATCGGATATGGATTATGTAATCCGGTAAAAACACTTGTGTGTCCAAGTGAAATACCGTATTCGTATTGAATTTCGCCTTATAGCAATCTAAATTTAAATATAGAAGGAAGAGAAAAATATTAAAAATTAGTGTTGTAAGTCGTAAAATTTTCCGGAAAATGACCGAGGCCTTTTTTTCCGGAAAATTTTCCGTATTTTTCCGAAAAAATTGAAAAAAATGTTATCATTCCATGATTAGTCTAATATATTGTTTGCAAATTTAAATAAAGCGGAATTTTCGCCTCATTTTTTCGAATCTGAAAGTAAAACTAAACCTCTAGACTAGTTTAAACTGATTAACAATGTAACACTATTAATTTTTGGTGGTATGTTTACTGTTATTAGACATTTTATATCGATAAAAAGTTAAAAACATTAAAAGCCATTAAAAAGTAATTTGTTTCAATTTTTATTTTTCCGATTTGCAGAAAACTTTCCGCATTTTATTTTTCCGGAAAATTAACAGCATTAAAATAAAAATGTTAGAATAGGGGAAGCTAAGCGGAATTGGCCATGAAATATCTACAGATTATCCTTTTTATCCATCTAAATTAACGAAGGTATTACTATAATCATAAGTACATTTTACTATTAAAATTTGATTGTTATTACACACAAGTGGGTTCGTTTTCATTGAAAAGGATGAAAAAATTTGCGAATAAGTAGATAAGTCCATTAAGAAAAGGGATAATAAATCTAAGCCCTAAACAAATTTGAAGAAATTAAAAAACTTACAAATAGCTCGTACCGATAGGTCTTCGAGCAAACCAAAAGACGCGAAACTCGGACCAAATAGATCTTCGAGTGAAAAACTAAATTAAATTAAATAAATTAGCCAGAAATTCCAACGGTAGACCGGTTTCGTCCTATTTGGTTTAGGGTTTAGATTTTTTATCCCTTTTCTTAATGGACTTATCTACTTATTCGCTAATTTTTTCATCCTTTGCAATGCAGTCCAGAGGTGGTTCCTTTTAACGTTCTTTTTCATGGTTTTGATTAGAAGTACATTAATTTCTGAGCGTGAATATCCTGGAAAATTGCCGAATCGTCAAATCCTGCTTACCTAAAATTGTAAAATATTAAAGCATACAGTGATCAGGAATTGGTACGGACTTATGGAACAAATCGAAGGGCATTGGTAGAGGTCGGGAAGTGTCAAAGGTTATTCTTCTCGCTAGGATAGCTATTCGTTAAGAGCATAAAAATATAAATAAATAAACGCCGGGTTTGTTGTAAATGCGGTTTGGTCGGATGCTTTTTTGAGCAGTGACGGGCTAAAAGTAATTTGATTGTTAGCGACTAATTCGTTCAGAAGAGAAAATCCTACGTCTCCATTCTTTGACAGCGTCTCTGTGTCTTTCCATTCGACCAGAAAAACTGGCGACGAATCACTTCTAATTTAGTCTGCGCCCCCCTCTGCCCACCCACCTTCGCCCCCTCTCTCCGACTATGGTGGGGCGAAGACGTTCTTGCTTCTCTTACCATTCCCCCCAACAGTCCAAAGATGCGACAGTCTCATTCTTTTAAAAACGACGAAGACTAACTTCCGCTGCCATTGAAGTTAAATTATCCCCTTTTCACAAGGAAGGGTTGAGGGGGTGTGAAATCCTTTCTTTACAAAGTTTGTGTTTTCTAACGGTTTTGTTTCCATTATTTTCGTATCGTGCCATTTTCACTTTTCAATGAGATTATTTTCCGATAAGGACATTCAGCCAAGAGGAAAATGCGTCTCAAGAAAATCAAAGAAATGTAAATTGATTTACATGATGCGAATATTTTTCTCGTTGCGAAATGCGTAGGCAGTGTCGACTACTTGTTAAAGATTATCAATTATATAAAATTAAACAATTTATAAAAAAAAACATTCTTTTGATAAAGCATGTTGCTTGTTGAAGTTTATCAATTATATAAAATTAAACTATCTTTTTTTGTATAATTTATTAAAGTGTTCTAGAAAATCAGCTATAATTATAATATAAATTATGGGGGGTGTGAAAGTTTGGCCAGATTTTCGACGGATATATAATTATTTATCTGGAAAAATGTCTAGAAATACCTTCAAAAATATAACATGTCTGGCCAACGCAAAGACTGAAAATAAGCTAATGTTTTGAAACCAAAAAAATGGTTGTTAGTCCCACAAACTTAGTCGAATAGTCTTTGTGATATTTTTGAATGGTCTATTGAATTTGAATTATTAGAAATGGCTAAATCGGATAAAATGTAATAGAAACTTGCGTGTCTAAAGAACTAACGAGACCCCTATCCTAACGAAGGCTGAAATGTGATTTTCCCACAGTGACCTAAGATATCCGAGGTCAAAGTTCACAATGTTAAGTCTACGGGAATGTGTCAGTCTATTTAAGCAATATCTTATCAGCCTTTAAGAAGATCAAAGTGTACTACATGCTTTGTTGAACAAACCAAAAATAGCAGTTTTAATTTTTTTTTAAATAGATTGGCAACTATTACCTAAAATATTTGAAGTAAAACAGTTTCGCAATTAATGTTAACCCTATGAATTGATGTATTTTAAGTAATTTTTACGCAAGTGTAGATCGAATTCGAAAGTTATAAATTATATGCAATATTTTTCCCAATTATATTAAAAACATCAATAGTTTGTTAATAATTTATCTAAAAAAATATTATAAAATATTTAAATATCGTCTCATTGGGCAATAAAATGTAGCCACTACCCCAAATAAAAGAATCAACTAATCCAACATCGCGTACGTGAAAAAAAAATTATAGCTACGTCGAACCGTAATTTATTTTCAATTTAACTATCAGCGGGTTCACCGGGAACCGATTTCCAAAAACTTAATGTTCAAGTTGTACTTGTAAACGTAATTCCCGCCATTTTGAGGGACAATTTTGTATCGTATTCCACCCCAACACCCGCAGAGATAGAGGTCAGTGACGTAGCTACCACCCCCAAATCAAAGTCTCCCCTGCAGGATGACCTTGCTCTATGAAAATTCGATGATTTATAGACGTATAAAATTCTCCTTTTTACGTTACGTGTGTACCTCTCAATAAATTCCATCTTGAGACCTGACACGAGTGAAAGTGACGAATGGATCTGGTCTCCGCATAAAGCATTCTTTGATATCCCGGGAAGGCGGGTGGGCCAAATCCAGAAGCGGGGAACGTTCCCCGAAATTTCCAACCGGAGAAATTCGGAGGTAACGCTAGAGATAACCCGCGTGTCAACCTTGGAGCGTCTTAAGATTGGACGCGGATGACCTATATTGACATCGCCGATTGGTACTCTGGTCAACGCGAGAGGCCTCAAAGACGATGGTTCGCCTTCCCACTCCGTTAAGGGATTTTAAAACCCTCGGTATCCAATAGCATCCTGGTTCCTGTACTCTGGAAAAGAATACAAAGCCGAGCTGGGGATCTTTAAGGATATTCTTCGTGTTTAGAAAGAAGATGATAAATTTGGGTGACGTTCGCTTTCGATTAATCTGCTGGCGAAGAATACGCTTTTCTCAAAAGAGGGGCTTTCGGAAAGGATCTAATGTTAGCTATACGACGTCAAAAACCTCCTCTCAAAGAAGGCTTATGTACATATACCAAAACATTTCAAATAATCCCAAACTCACATTTTTCAGCGAGGGGATTATCTCCGTTTGATATTAATGCGCTTTTTTCGTAATTATAACCGAATTTTCACGTTGTACACACGACAGAGTGTATTTCCATGCTTTTAATAATAGCATGTATTCAAACGGTTTTATAGAATGTTTCTAGATAATTTGCGAAAATGGTCTTTATTATATTTAGTAAAGATTTCAAAAATTGTCTTTAGCAAATGGGTAATTTTTTTCAAAATATGTTTTTAGAATATCTTTAGAAAAGTTCAAATGTTTCTATAGATTCCATAGAGTCGTCTAGAGCGCTCTGCGTAAACAACGATTTAACATGCCATGGTTATGGATATTAATTTATTTATTTGTTTGACATCAACAACAAATAAATAAATATAAGAATAAAATAAGTGGTTAATTTTTATCGAAACGCCGAACTCTAGAGTTGTCTCTATAAAAATCTTGTAAATGTGCTTTAGGTAGTAAAGAACATATTCTAAAAAGTTTTTTCTTAATTTCTAAAGAAATAATTTTTAAGAACTTAATAGATTGTTCATCAGAATTTGTTCATTAATTCATTTAAAATTTAAGCTAATTGAAGAGCACTTTTTTTTTCGCTGGGGGAAAATTCGACCAGGAAGTCCGTGAATCGCCTCAACAAATAATTCTTTCTAAGTAAATATAAACACATTATTGTTATAACTTATGGAAATATTTCAATTGGGAAATAAATACGATGACCGCTTAAGAGTGGCTGGTTCCGAAATGCTTCGACGTTGATACAGTACTTGAATTTCATTAGATACAGCGAAAAAGTGGAATTCAAAATGCCAACATAAATATCTTAAAGGAAACACGCGCATAACTTAGAGACGATACAAAAGTTATCCTATTTCTATTGAAATCAGAGTCGATGCGGATAAAAAAATCTCCGTACAGGAAAAAACACCCATTTATAACGTTTTCTCATTTTATTTTTTTAGTTTGTCGCTTTTGAAAGTATATCCTTAGATCGAAACCTGTTGGGATTAAATAAGAACTTTGCTCTTTTTATTCGTGTAATCGGAAAAATCGGGAAAACCTTTTCGACGAGTCGCGGAAAAATCCAAATAAAATAATAAGGGGTCAGGAGAATAGTTGAATAATATGTTCGTTTTTTTTACGTATAGAACTCTGGAATAAAATATTTTGATCGTACCCAATGTAAAGGCGTCCTTTGAACAACGGTCTATAGAAAACCCCTCGAGATTTGCGTATAATGGTTGGTGTGTCGCGTTCATAGGTGGCGCCGCAATCAATATTAGCTCTACATTGTAAAACTATTTTTGGGTCTTTCTGGGTGCCTATTGTTCGATTTTTAGCGACGGTGAAAATGCCAATTGATTTTTAGCGAGGGTGAACTCGCCTACTCGTGAGATTTTCCAATTCCAGCTGCGGAAAAAAATTGCCGAACATTTTAAAAGATTTTTATATAATACGAATTAGCATTGAACGTTCCTTTGATTTATACGGCGGAGGGTTGAAGACCTTATACCTTGGCTGTGTTTGCTGGCGAAAAATGTGAATTTACTAGAATCGGGACTTGTTCCTGACTGTGTATATCTTCATTGAATTGGCGAAATTGATTTCTTAGTCACGAACTTAGGGTGGTAGAGTTACCTTACTTTAAGGGGGAATAATATAGTAAAAACCCCTTTTTCGTTCAAGCTGAACGTTTTAGTTTTAACAATTAAATAATCGAATTATATTTTTATTAATAGGCTGAACCTTCCTCTAGTGCTTAAAATAATTTTGATAATTCTAATATTAATAGTTAACGAGATATAAGGCTATAACTAAAGGGTAGTTTGGGCGCTTGCCCAACTTGTTTAGCTCTGGGGGTCCGAATTAAAACGTAATAATTAAATTACTTTGAAATTTAAAATTGTCAAAATTATTTTAAGCACTAAACAAGAGGCTGATCTACACATCAATATTAATTTTATAAGTTAAAACACAAAAATAAAACAGTTCAGCTTGAAATAGCGCGAAACAAGACAATGACCACTGTAGTCTTCCCCCTTAAACACGTTCTGCAACTTGTTTTTTAATGTAACTAGCGCCTGTTAAACCTAATGTTGGAAATAGGAAATTATGTGATTTCCTCTTAAATATGGAAACTTATTCTGCATTTAGGGTAATTATTAAATGTAGTTAAAACTAAATCGAAAAATTATCTGCTTCGACTTGATTTTTACGTATCTAGTGACAATCATTCACCATAAATACGGAAGTTCATTGAACTAAATTGAATATAAGTAGAAATAAATACGTTATTGAATATTTGAGAGCGCAAAGTTTAATTTTTATAATATGATACACCTTTAAAATCTATACAGGGTATTTCAAAAGGTTATGCAAAAATTTTAAGGAGTTGTAGGGGGTGAGTTGAGAAGTATGCCTGTTTTATCCTCATTTTCCTACGATGAGTTAAAAGAGCGCCAGAGAGCTTCAAAGTGTAGCCTACTAGCTCCTGGAAGTAGGCTGCAAAAAGCGCAAAACCAAGCAGCAGGGAAATGCGAACATTAAGGTTTGGGTTCGTGTGATAGGTAAAAATGGACTTTGAAAACAAATCGAGGTAACCAGCGTAAAAAAGTTAACTTAAACAGTATTTTAAGTCCTTGCTGCTTGGTTTTGCGCTGGTCGCAGCCTACTTCAGGGGCTAGTAGGCCACACTTTGAAACTCTCTGGCGCTCTTTTAACTCATCGTAGGAAAATGGGGAAAAAACAGGCATACTTCTCAACTCACCCCCTACAACTCCTTAAAATTTCTGCATTACCTTTTGAAATACCATGTATAAATACGAAATTTGCGAACATAGAAGACTATTTCCGACAGTGACTGAATCTGTTAGCTCTGGGAAATAACCTAGCTATTTGTTATTTTTCATCCACCACGTCCATCTATAAAAATAATAGCCAACCTAGAAATTTTTGTCACGTTTTTGGTACCACTCGTCCGAAAAAAGACGAAAAAAAGCAACCCTTGGAACTGGTAATCGAAAAGGACCCAAAAACGGAGGTAAACATTTATCCAAGATACATTGAGTATTGCTGCCAAAACCCACTCCGTTTAACGGTAAAGTTTGTCAGGGGAACTCAACCTCTTGTACAACCTTTGCTCTCCTTCGCCAGTGATACTTTTTTGGTAATATACCAGGAGAAGAGAATTCGATATGAAGGCTTAGTGTTTCGAAAGAGGTGTCGTGCAAAAGGAGCTGTCGTAGGCTCAAATAGTTTCTTCGCTTCCGAGTGAAGTTTCCAGGGGTGTTAAAGGTTTTATAAGAAAGAAGAGCGCTTTTTGAAGAGACCACGAGGGTAGGGCACCCCCGACCTCGTAACCATCAAACAGTTTCCCCCCGGGTATATATTGATTGTACCTACGTCCTCGCTGCGTACCGCGCTGTGTCTCCACCTCGACGCTGGGGGCTGAGGTAATGACGACTGGTTTCCGTAGACGGATACATTACGAAGAGTGGTGTCTTTCTTTTCACGAATTGTCTTCCCCATTTGAAGGGTGCTAGAAATGGAGGAAAAACCCCCGCTCAAGAGTGAATACAACGTCTCCCCGCTACTGTACTTCCTTCCAAAGCTATCTACTCGAAACTCCAAAAGCCCAGGGATAAGTTATTCTATTATACATATATTTTTGCGGCGACATCGACGCCCTCTTGATGTTTATTCCTAACATTACTCATTTTTTTTAAGCCCGTTATATTTTCGTTGCAATTTTTACTACAAACTGTATCGCTTTACATTGTTTGAAGTGTTCCAAGTTTGAATTTATTTATACTTACATGGAGACATCCCGAGGTGTTTCTCCCGGATTTTTTTCAAACTCGGGGGTTAAGTAGACCTTCATGTACCTTGAAAGCTAAAGGGAAAAGTTTCAGTGTCCATTCGTTTTGTTATGGCAACAAAAAAGGTTTTTGACAACTCAAGTTTGAACTTTCTCTGCGTAAAATAGCATGGCAAAATCGCGGATTGTAAACCCTTACGATTTTACCGAAATTTTATTGATTTTACCCATTTTTATCGATTTTACCCAATTGTTTTGGCAAAATTCCAATTTTTAAATTTTTTGAAAACGTCAAAGTGGTTTCCGTGATTTTGGTATGCTATTTTACGCAGATAAAGTTTAAACTTGAGTTCTCGAAAACCTTTTTTGTTGCCATGGAAACACGAAAAGCCATTGAAACTTTTCCCTTTAGGAGCTTTCAAGGTACATGAAGGTCTACTTAACCCCCGAGTTTGAAAAAAATCGGGGAAAAACACCTTGAGATGTCTCCTTGTTAGAAAGAATGACTATGAGGACGTCATGGTCGAATTTTTGGGGGGACCTGAAGGAGGAACGTCAGAATACGTCAGGTTTTGGGAACCAATAAGATAGCGGAATGATTTGATGGTGGAAGGAGCCTATAGGCATAAGGAGGATTGATATAGTCATGCTTCTTAAGCAGAAATACGTATATTCTTGGTGGTAGTGTAGTCGGTATGATCAGATCCAGTTGGATTTCGGAGTATTGCAAGAAGAGTAAGGCTATGACGTAATTTTACTCCGATTCTACATGTGGTGGCGAATAGTTGGAGTCGGAGTAAAAACATTCTTCCAAAATGGCTGCCTGTGGCCTTTTTAGCAGATAAATTCTGGCTAGCAGACGACAAAATCCGATTTACTCTCTTTACACCTCCTTTTCAGTAATTCTTATCTCCGGAACAGGAGAATAAAACGTTTTAAGGCTGGTTTTCAATAGGGCAAAAAGCCACCAAGGTGAACGTCGACGCGAAAAATTATCGTAAGGCCTAATACAATATTTTTACGTTGACGCTCACCACTGTGGCGTTTTTGCCCCCGTGAAAACCAGTCTTTAGTATAAAAAGAGGACAGGCGAAAAGAAACCACCTTATGAATCAACGTGTACCCTAAAGAAATGGTATTTGTTACCTCCTCACGTTCGATTTCGTCTCGTTCATTTCCTGTAAAACAAATGAAAACTTTTCCCTAATTAAGGAAAAGCATTATCTAATAGCAGATGCACCTGCAATCAGTAATGGTTGAAGGATCGACTTAAAAAGATACATTTTGCGAGAAAGATTATCGAAGGGTATACTAGAATAGTCCTAATTTGGGTTCCGCGCGTGTCTTTTATCCTCTCTTGTCTCTTGTGTGTGGCGTGTCCCTTTCGGGACCCCTTTTAGTTTTTGTTGATCGTCCATCAAGCGTCAATTCGTTCCCCTTTTTGCGCGGAAGAAAACCCCCAGTTGTCTCTTCATGTGGTCCTCTTTCTCTCCGTCGTTGGCTCCTCTTCTTTTCAAGCGAGCGGCCAAGCGCGGCGGACCAGCCCTTCCAAGACCAAAAGACAACCCGAAAGGAATGGCACAAAGCCTGTTTGGACAGTGGCGTGGCCTCCTTCGACGTCGGAGATCGCGCCGGAAAGATTCTTTGACAGAAAACCAATACAAGAACTAAAGATAATTCTTCTGGTCTTCGATTGGAGAGAGAGAGAGTCGTTTTTTTCCTTTTGGTCTCTCATTTCGGTTCCTTTGCCTTCTCTGTTTCCTTCCTTTTTCGTTTGCCGACCAGCCTCCGGGTCACATTTTTTGCTCCAAATAAATCGGATTTGTCTGAAACCAAAAGAACACGTCGTTAGAGTTACATTTTTTTTTCAAAGTCTCTTTGTAGACGTAATTCTAATATTTGCCTATGACCTCTGCTTTTTCCCCTTTTAAGTATTTTTTGTGTTACGAAAGTATATATACGCGTACAAATATTTTCTATGGATTTTATATAGATTTCTATGGATTTTCTATAGATTTATATGGATTTTCTATAGCTTTCTATGGATTTTCTATAGCTTTCTATGGGTTTGCTATAGCTTTCTATGGGTTTTCTATAAAATCTTATATAAATTTGATAAAATTATTGGTTTGTTGATTCCTATAGAAAAATTATACAAATTTCTATAGATTCCTAATTTCAATAGATTTTCTATAAAATCTTATTTAATATAATAAAAGTCTAACGTTTTCTATAGAATATCTGTGTAGGAAAGTTATAGGTTTTTTTTATTCCTATAGAAAAATTATAATTTCTATAGATTCATATTTTTCTATAGTATTTTGAATACAATTCTATGAAATTTCTATTGTTTTTTGTACAGGTTTTAAGCGGCATTTATACGAACTTTTTACCCGTTTATTGATTCATAACCTGACAGTTAATTCCTAAAATTCCAAAACTACAACAAGGCACTAAAGTTTTAAAAAATCAAAAACTGACGGAGGCAGCTATAAGGACAACTAAATTGTCTCCATAATACCAATTCCAATTATTATTTAACCAAACGAAATGTAGATCATAAAAAAATTAGGATCTGAGGGATAACAGAAGTAAATAATGTCAAAGAATTCGAAGCAATATATTAAGGCTTAACGAAGGAAGGAAGGTAACCCTTATTTGCATACCGACGGTAACATATTTGGATCTTCATTAATCACCATTTTTCAAAGTATTAATCTCAAATTAGAAAATATGGGATGGGGGGGGGACTTTTCTTGGTGTTTATTGTACGCCAGGGTGTCAGGAAATAGGGGGGGGAGACAGGGAGATGTAATTTCTTTCGAAGGGTATTCCTCTGATTGCGGTGTCTCAGCCTCCACGTGGGGGGGGGATAGAAGGGGGTGTTATAAGCGCATGCGTCGATGACAAATGGTAGCGTAAATGTATCAGGCACACACGAGGCACAGGCTTGGCGTGTTTTGCGATGCAGGCTTAAGGTTGATGAATGCGCTCGCAGTCTCCTTGACACCTGAGATATGGGCGTCGCCTCGGCCATCCGCCGTTCGCCTCGGCTCCGAACAGATATTCCTCGGAAAAGACGCGCAAAGCCCCTCGGATAAGGCCCTCGCTGCATTGTCCAAGAACTGCGGGGCTGGCCCATTTATCAAAAGTATCCCTAATCTCTCTTCAGTCTGGGTTTGAATTTTGCCAAGCCAGTTCTGCGCCAACCTAAAAGAGAGTCTGTCGGGGGGTGCCCCCTTTCCAAAAAGGGGGGGATAAGTTATGGGCCCCGTCATCCCCCCCTACTCTTTTCCTTTTCTTTCCAACGGCTCGAGAAAATGGTGCCTAAGAATTAAACCCTGATGCAATTTTAAATGCTTCCTTTTTCTTTCTCTGCCGTTGCGCTCTCGTTCTACCCCCATTTTTACCCCCAGTGTTCGCTTTCCGCGAAAATCTGATAAATAGAAAATGGAGGGTACAAGGTACCTCCCAAGATTTTTAAGCCTACCAGCCCTTCGAAATGCCTCGCGTTTCTTTCTTTCAAAAAATCTATGCCAGTTCGATAAAACAAACGAGCCAAGTTTCTTCCATAGAGATTCTTCTCCGCTAATGGCAAAATAAATACACGAACCAAAGTCCAGCGAAATTTTGGATGCTTGTTAAAAGTCGTTCATATTAAAATGCAGTTTGGCTGATTTGTCTCGAGATATTTTTCACCCTCGATCCGTTCGAAGGTAGATAAGAAAATTTTAATCTCGGGCCGTTTTAAATTCTTAGGTTTGTAACGAAAAATGTAAGGCATATACGCTAGATATCAAATTTAATCAAATAACCCCTTGCAATTAAAATATAAAATAATATGGTTTTAAAGTCAGTGACAGTGCTTCCAGTTTCCTGCAGGTGCACGTGCTGGTAGCGTAGGCCTGCCGGCGACGATGGTTCCCATTGTCGCTGCCTTTAGTTCGTTTCGCGAAGAGGGACCCCCTGGCCAGAGCCCTTCCTAAACGATTCGGCCCAAACAATATTGACTCGCTTTCCATTTCGGGATTGGCGGGTTAATCCCCTAATCCCTTCAGTTGAAAACACGATTCCCATCATTTTCCTTTTTTTATTTAAGAAACCAAAAATAACGAGGGTGCCAAGCCTCTTTTATACCATACATGAATATATAAAAACTTTTCCAAAATGTACTGTATTTTGTAAAACGGATATTGGTGTGCGCGAGTTTTGTGGAATGTGTAGTTGGGATTTTTGAAGAAAAACCCGATGACGTAGGGGTGACGTTTTTCATGAACGACTATCTTTCGGACTCTACGGAGAGACGGTAGATCGGAGTGACCGGCCCAGAGGAAGGTGAAGGCAAAAATCTCTCAGAGCCTTTTGAGTGTCGAGCCGCGATTTAAAATATGCGAGACATCCCTGATTAATGAGCGTCGCGTAAACGTCTTTCGGGTGAAATGTGCAATTCTTAAAAAGATAAACCAATTTACCGCGGTCGTCCCCAGTGAGTGCCGTACCAGCCAGAATCGGACGCCGGCTCCAAGCATGGACACCATCAGCAAGCGCAACTCGAACGTTGGAAGAATGGACCGCCGCCGATATAGAGCTTCGCTCGGATAATATAAGTATATTATAAAACTTACAAAACTCAATCTCTGATTGGTTTGGCCTTGCTGCCGTTAATGTAACCTTCGAACGGACCCATATGGGCCGTTATCTTGTTTTAAATAGTGCTAGTCTTGGTAATGCTCATAAAGCGTTAATATATTCCCCCTAATGTTTAAGTGTGCACACACCACTGAATGTGGTTAAGATTAAGGCCCCCTATTCGTTTAAAGAAAATCATTTCATTAAAATTAATTAATTTCAATGTCAGTTATGCAATTTGATTCCATTAAATGTGTGAATGTTTTTGGCAACCCTCTAAAATCTGGTTTACTCCTTATTTTAATTAATTAAGTATTTAAAAATTCCCCTAGACAACGTTTTCCTTTAATTTTGATACCGCTAACCCCGAAAGTTAAGCGAGCAAGCCCGGAACCATTATTTTAAATGTGGAGGTCAAGACACGCGAATAAGCTTATTGAACCTAACGTGCTCTCTTTTACGTACCCGTCTTATTGGGCCTAATGCCCACCTTTTACGGACCGAATAGGCTTATTCATGTTGTTAAGTTAGAATAATTAATAATTCCTCTACAGGTTAAGAATATTTGTACTCGAATAGATTCGAAAGGAACACTCTGTTCCCGGTTGTTTAAATAAATTGTAAACATGTTTGGGTAATTTTCTATCAATTGTCTACATGTTTGGGTAATTTTTATCAATTGTCTACTTTTTGGGTAATTATCTTATCGATTGTATACATGTTTGGCTAATTCACTGTAGATTGTATGCATGTTTGGGTATTTTTCTATTGATTCCATAGACGTTTGGGTAATTTTCTATTGATTCCATAGACGTTTGGGTAATTTTCTATTGATTCCATAGACGTTTGGGTAATTTTCTATTGATTCCATAGACGTTTGGGTAATTACTTTAGATTCTATACACGTTTGGGTACGTTTGGGTAATTTTCTATTGATTCCATAGACGTTTGGGTAATTACTTTAGATTCTATACACGTTTTGGTACGTTTGGGTACGTTTGGGTAATTTTCTATTGATTCCATAGACCTTTGGGTAATTGCTATATATTCTATACATGTTTGGGTAATTGCTATATATTCTATACATGTTTGGGTAATTGCTATATATTCTATACATGTTTGGGTAATTGCTATATATTCTATACATGTTTGCGTAATTGCTATATATTCTATACATGTTTGGGTAATTGCTATATATTCTATACATGTTTGGGTAACAACTATATATCGAGGGGCTAAACACTCTTAGAAAGTCTGTACACCGGATTACGCTTAGATTAGCACTGCCAAAGGCAGGGACTTCAAAGAATACGCGTAATCCCATTAATACAGTCAAAGGTACGGCTCTGTACAAAGATTACGCGGAGTGATCAGCCCCTCGGTACATATTATATACATGTTTGGGTAATTTTCTATAGGATTTCTCTTGAAAGGAAACTCAATGTGTTATTTGTTTATTTACAGGAAATATCAGGTTTGAGCATTGAAATATGTGAACCTAAGTGCCGAAGATGGTCTTGACTTTGGTAAAGCATCGATTTAATGGGGATTCTGAGTATCAATGTTTGCATAAAATGGTGAGTACCACTTTAAATGGTGTCTAGCTCCTCCTACCAAGACGTGTAGATAACTCCTCCTACAACCAATTATTTCTTGTGTTTTAAATGTTCGCGTTGAAGTTTGTTAGCTTTAAGAATTAATTTAATTTTTTACAAAACCTTTGCACTAAAATGATGGAATCTAGGCTTTGAATTGACGACAAACATCACAGCTCGCGATAATATTTCCAGGCTATGAAATAATTATGATAAACGCGAACCCTAAGCCCTCCTTTTTAAGGGCGGAGCCGGTCAAAATGTCTAATGTAAACGCGACCCTCGTTTCGCGCGCCGAACTTTTAAATTACTCCTCCGAAATCAACATTGTTGATTAAGCTTTAAATAATTAAAGTACTTAAGGAAAGAGTGTTTAATTTTTGTCGTACTGGTAATTGGTCGAGCGTTTTTATAAACACGCGAGCCGAATGAATTTCTCAAGCGTAATGAAAACGTTCTCGTAAAACGTTCGAAATGAAATGTAGATTTAAAATCCCTTCGGAGTATTTAGAGAGAGAGAGATAAACCATTTAATGAAACAGTTTTCGGATTGCGCACACCTCGTGTATGGCCATTAAAATGTCTTAACGCGAGTGCCTGCCATAAGTACGTTTCACTCTCGAAAGGCCGGCCCTCCGTTTGCCTTTTTGTCGGAAAAACACATAGGCGGCGGTCTTGTCTTTATGTCTTAATTAACGCGGCATCATTATGTGTCAAATGGCGCATTAGGGTCCGGCGAGCGTAGCGTATAAATGGCCATAAAGGGGGGGGGGGGGGGGGTCTGCACGCGCTCTCGCTTCTTATGGGTCTTATTTTATGGGTTGGGTTTGGGGGGGTTCGCTAGTTTCCGTTTAATAGATTCCGGATCTCTCGGCGTAGCTCGTAAACTGTACCCGTTGCCCGCGAATCGTGGTAGTAGCGGGTAAGCGAAGGCTCGATTCGTCGGAGAGAAAGAGGTGACTTTGGTCAGCTGACTGTGTCGGAAGCGTCAATGATGTTCCTAGAAGCTGATCTTGAACCTAGAAGGCCATTTATATCCACTCTCCCCGCTTCTAAGATTTGATGACTTTTCAAGCTTCGTGTTACGGTTAGAGCCCGCCAGGGGGCGAGCTATAATAAGATTTTAATACACCGCTCATTATTTAGTGGCAGTATACGATTGCCTTCATTCTTAAACTCTTCCATTTCTCAGGTTATCGCGGGGTGGGCCACTTGTTTTAAAGTATCTGATAAAGATACTTGAGAGTTCTTTTGTGGTTTGCTATTTTACCATCCTGCCTTTATAATAGCTGGGGTGGTGGAGTACGAGTAAGCAAGAGGAGCCGGGTTCGATCCCAGCTTGTGGCACTGGGTGAAAACTCGGAACAACTCCTTTCACGTTGAGTTTGCAAGTTCTCTCCCCCACTGGCTTAAGGGGTTTTCCCCCGAGCTGTTCGGATTCCCCTTACATAAAAACTTGTCGAGGTTAACGGCAATAGCTGGTGGCTCGCGTGGCTTGCAGGGCTTGCCACGACCCTCCTACGTATTGTAACCCGGCCACCTGAATTAATGGCTTTAAAAGTTGCTAGATGACTACAGACCTAAGGTGGTGCCTTGGGTATTAGTCTAGCTGATTATTTATTATTATACCATAAGTATAAATATAATGGTTTTAATGCTCGTCTGTTACTCTAATGCGCGTGTAAATCATACTAGCCTTTGAAAGTGTCTGAGAAATGGACTTATTGAAAAATGAAGCACTTTTAACACTATCAAAATAATTATAAATTATTATTATCGTAACACTAACATTGTAAGTTGAATTTTATAAATATCCCCTTCGTTTCTGAAGGAAGCTATTTTCAAATTTGAGGCCTCACATTAATCTGACAGTAATTTAAGTAATTTTATCAGCATGATGAAACTTCCAATTACTCAGTCATTACTAATCTTTCAAAGTCATATTTGCGTTTACTACTTTACTTATGATACTATGATTATGTTTTAACGGTATTAATAGATTGCAGTTCCTAAATTGCTTCATAAATTATATTCACAATTCGTATTAATATTTGTCGTTAATTTTTGTATCGCACTTTGAATATTATTAAAATTTCGTCCAGTAGATGGCGATATATAGTTGTACCATTTTACACCGCGGCGCTAATTTTATTATTTTACCTCGAAATATGAAAGTCTGTACTTTTTAATTTTATATGTAAATAAGAAGTGTAAAGAGCCGTGCAGTTTTTCACAGTTACGGAGCAGATAGGTGGCTAGTTTTTAAGAATTTAACTCGTTAAGCCGGCGAACAGGTGTCGCCCACTACCGGCGGATAACAAATTCAAAAAGAAAAGCTCTCTTAGGTGAAAGTGAACTTTAATGCGGAATTTCTGAGAGGATAGACATATAGGTATTGATACGTATACGTCTATAGAGGAAGGGTGGATGCATTGGCGCCGCCTAGTGGTGGTGGTGGTGGTAGTAGTAGTAGTAGTAGAGTAAACGCGTTTTCTCCGGGATCCCGCTAGAGGGCGGCGGGAACGTTCTCTCATTGAATCGTCATTAGGCTAAAGAGGAGAAACTTATACGCCGCAAGCCGTCGCCGCTTCCTCGAAGCCCCCTCTAGCGGCGGGCCTCGCGAGTATACTTTCCACCCATATCTAATATAAAATGGCGCAAAAATAAGAGAAGCACTGGCAGGCGCGGGGGATCCATCGCGCTGAAAGGAGTGCCTGGAACGTGCGCTGGATTTGGAAAAGGGTACTTGCATGCGCGTTGAGAAGGCAAATGAGACGTGTTAAATTTCGGCGAAAACCTGCACGCCTTTTGCTCGATCGATTTCCATACCGGGGAAATGCGCTATTAATTGTGGATATTGCGTTATGTAATCGCCCAAGTTTCTATTGTAATCCGTTAAGGAATTCCGTAAAAATTAATCTGGGAAATAATTTGTAAATGGGTAGATAATTTCTAATCGTACGTTTAAATTTGAATTTAATTTAAAAAATAGTTTCTATAGAAATTCTAAGTATAGAAAATCTCAATAGCCGTTAATAATATTTCTGTAGGAAGTCTTTAGACTATAGAATTGTAATTATAACTCAATTTCTATAGAAAGTCTTTAGACTATAGAATTGTAATTATAACTCAATTTCTATAGAAAGTCTTTAGACTATAGAATTGTAATTATAACTCAATTTCTATAGAAAGTCTTTAGACTCTAGAATTGTAATTATAATTCAATTTCTATAGAAAGTCTCTAGACAATAGAATTGTAATTATAACTCAATTTCTATAGAAAGTCTCTAGATTATAGTATTGTAATTATAATTCAATTTCTAAAGAAAGTTTGTAGAATTGTAATTATAATTCAATTTCTAAATAGTCTATAGAATTGTAATTATAATTTAATTTCTAAAGAAAGTTTGTAGAATTGTAATTATAATTCAATTTCTAAATAGTCTATAGAATTGTAATTATAATTCAATTTCTAAAGAAAGTCTATAGAATTGTAATTATAATTCAATTTCTAAAGAAATTCTATAGAATTGTAATTATAATTCAATTTCTAAAGAAATTCTATAGAATTGTAATTATAATTCAATTTCTAAAGAAAGTCTATAGAATTGTAATTATAATTCAATTTCTAAATAGTCTATAGAATTTTAATTATAATTCAATTTCTAAAGAAAGTTTATAGAATTTAAAATGGAAAATTTCAATAACCTTAAAAATATTTGTATAGAAAGTCATTATTCTATAGAATTGTAAATATAATCCTATAGAAAAATTACTCAAATTTCTATAGAAATGTTTTGTGGACTTTTAAATAACTAGAAATTTAGACTTATTTCTATAGAAATATTTGTATATTATAACTTATTTATAGATTTTATAAAAATCTATAGAAAATTGTTGTAAAAATAGCTATCTAATAATTTGAGAAGTTTAAAGAACCGCGCCCTTAACATCGGGGTGCGTGTAAGGTCCTACCACGACTAAGCGGTTTGCTTACCACCGTAGTTATAATCCCTCTACATTTCTACATTCGAAAAATGTATTTGGGTATTTTGTAACACCCTTAGTCAAAAACTAGGGCTTTCTCAACCGCCCGTCTCGGTAAAGAGTTAAAAAGGTAATTTATTTTAAATCTTTGGCTGTTAATATTAATTTGGGCTCGGCGCGCGAATGTTTATGGATAATCAAATTCATCCTTATCACTTTCCGCAGCAGGTTGGCCAGTAAATTTTCGACGGCGAGGATCCATTATTCAAGCTAAAAGTTATTTGTTTACAGCGTCCGAAAATGTCAAAGCCTACAGCGGGGTTGCTCGGGGGACTTTCGGGGCCTGTTTCTGGACACTTACAAATTGCATCGAAAGATCGGACTAGCCCCCCTCCCCCGTTGCGTCCCCCCTGGCTCCTAACTCCGATTCAATGATTTACAGCCGGCCCAAAACTTTGGGGACTTTTGGTTGTCCGGAATCAGCCTTTATATATATATATATATATATATTCTTGAAATACATATACTATCTTCGAGTTTCGAGAATAAAAAGAAGAAAACTAAGATGGTTCTACAAAGGCTTAATATTTCAACTATTTCTTAGCGAATGCTTTAAAATCCATACTGACTTTTCTGGGCGAAGACATTTCGAGGAGAGGAAATCGCGCTGGGCAAAAATGCCGAGAATTTTTCGAAGAACGTGAATTTTTTTTTTTCTTTGAATACTCTTTTTAAAAATCCCAACATTGCTTAATGGAGTGAGAAATATTTTCAGATTGGCGGATAAACCATTTAGACTATATTGGGAGTACATTTTTTATATAAGGAACGACATAGTGGAACTCTATGATCGGTATTTTTTTGTTGGCGTAGGAGTATTAAGGAAGGAAGGGATGGTTGGCATAATGTACGGTTTATTCACGTGGGTATTATATTTCGTCGGAGGAGAACGGTGTATCGTCGGTTTGCAGCGCCGCGTCGTGGGCTGCTCGCGGACTAATACTGATTTGCATGTAAATTACAAGATGTTTAACCGAGTGTGAATATTAAATGACGACAGCTCGACGCGACTAGAATAGGAGGGGCAGGTTTGGGAGCCAGCTAGACCCCGCCGCCCCAATGCGTGATTGTGGCAACTATGGCGTGGAAAAATTGCTCTCGAAACTCTATACACTATCCCTTCTCTGGTCTCGGATTAAAGTGTTGAAGATATCCCCCCCTTCGACCTCCTACGTTGGGGAAATGTTGAGCTGCGTTTGACTGCAACCTAACTACAACGGTCAATCACGTTTTGCCAGGGAACATATAGAGTGAATGTTTCATTGAATCGTTTGTGTTATGCGGAATTAACTATGCCACGATGTGTTTTTGAAATGACTCATGAGTGATATGTAACGTTCAACACAACCTAATTAATTCCATTGTCTGTTTTTGTTGCGTGTTGAATAGTACTAAAGTTGCAAAATCCTATAATTTCCGTAAAACCCTTTAATTTCCGTAAAATTCCTTAATTTCCGTAAAATCCCTTAATTTCCGTACTATCCTTTCATTTCCGTACTATCCTTTAATTCCCGTCCTATCCTTTAATTCCCGTCCTATCCTTTAATTCCCGTCCTATCCTTTAATTTCCGCAAAGTTCTATAATTTCCGCAAAGTTCTATAATTTCCGCAAAGTTCTATAATTTCCGCAAAGTTCTATAATTTCCGCAAAGTTCTATAACTCCCGCAAAGTTCTATAACTCCCGCAAAGTTCTATAACTCCCGCAAAGTTCTATAACTCCCGCAAAGTTCTATAACTCCCGCAAAGTTCTATAACTCCCGCAAAGTTCTATAACTCCCGCAAAGTTCTATAACTCCCGCAAAGTTCTATAACTCCCGCAAAATTCTATAACTCCCGCAAAATTCTATAACTCCCGCAAAATTCTATAACTCCCGCAAAATTCTATAACTCCCGCAAAATTCTATAACTCCCGCAAAATTCTATAATTCCCGAAAAATTCTAATTCCCGCAAAATTCTATAATTCCCGCAAAATTCTATAATTCCCGCAAAATTCTATAATACCCGCAAAATTCTATAATACCCGCAAAATTCTATAATACCCGCAAAATTCTATAATACCCGCAAAATTCTATAATACCCGCAAAATTCTATAATACCCGCAAAATTCTATAATACCCGCAAAATTCTATAATACCCGCAAAATTCTATAATACCCGCAAAATTCTATAATACCCGCAAAATCCTATAACACCCGCAAAATCCTATAACACCCGCAAAATCCTATAACACCCGCAAAATCCTATAACACCCGCAAAATCCTATAACACCCCAAAATCGTAGATGAAAGCCCTGATTGTATTAGCTTTAAGCATACAATAAATTCTTATGATTATCAGTATATTGAGCCTTATGTACATAAAACATTAATAATTTTCAGACCATTTTATATTATTTTTTTGTTATCAATATTTTACAACAGAAGTTAAGGCTAATTACACCAGGTGTTAGATTTTTAGCGAGTATTTTTCAATGTATTACATTACGTAAAAAATAAGGTATCGTCCCTATAAGTGCACGACTAAACAGAGTACACCTTTAAAATAATTCATGCAGAACCACAAATTAGAACTTTTGAGAAACCGAGAAACATAGTTGCAATCTAATAGTGTAGGAAAATTAGTGGTTTGATATTCTAATGATGTTATAATAATACAGACAGTTCACCTTGACTCTTATATTTCCCACACATGCCCGATATACAGAAGCGACTTTCAACATCTATGAATTAATCATATTCGCGTTATACCGCGTTTCGCTATGGGCAAAACAGACCCGAACGGTTTTCGCAGAAACGCGATTGGCCCGTATATATGCATCTGCTTTTTCGAGTTATACCCTGTTATTTAGATACGCTTACGTTTGGAGATGTCTTTTGGTCCAACGAAAATATAAATGATTGTTGGGTTCCTTAAGGTAGTAGCTCTAATGATGCAGCGACACCCTGATAACTGGTCAGATACCACTGCTCCAATGGAATTATCTACTTTTGAAAACTCCCATGACAGTAAAGAAATATATACATTCTGCAACGTTAGGAATAGAACCATGTTAATGATAAGCCGAGAAAGAAATGACTGTAGACTGTGCTGCCATAAACTGCACCTAGGGGTTTTTTTTTTCAAACATCCTGTGATTCTCATTCGTCTGTGTTTTTGTAAAAATACCTAATTTTTATTTCGTATCTCTTTCCGCTAAGTAATAGGTTTATAATTACGGATGGTCGGATAACGGATAGTTGCAATATATTGGATTTAAAATGAGAGGGATGTTTTGAAATTTACTAGCGCCATGTAATTAAAAGCTATTCAGATTTGTAATAGAATAAATTGTTGCAATTGTAGATAGCAGTGGGCAAAGCTACTTAAATTACTCATAAAACCGTGTATTAATTTATACCCATTATTAAATCTACGAATATTTATTCCAACGATTCTGATTTTGAATATAAAAACCAAGTTAGCTAGATTAAATTTCCTTAAATAATCCTTTACCCTCCGAAAAATCCGTAAAATGAACGCGATGAAACGTTATTTTCTAGTAGAAGATTATAGCCGGTGTAAAGGCGACAGCATTATCGGCGTACTTAAACTTTTGTAAGGCCTAAAAGTACGATGACCTCGAATTGTATTCTGGAGCATTCGATCAATTTGCCATCCCCGCTCTTATTTCTCACTAATGCCACTCCCTCACAGGGAGCGCGTCGATCGATACTCTCGCTCGTAGCGCGCGCGCCTAGTCTCTTCCCATAAAGATGGCGCTCAATTTCCCTTTTACCCCTGTACCTTACCAAAAAAAGGGGGCGCGACGGGTTTATCTCCCAAAAATTCCCTCGCATTCAAGCATCGGAAAAGAGAAAAAACATTTCATTGATTTTTTCTCTTTTACTAGTTCGTTTCATTTATTATCATATTCATTACCGAAACTCGACTGCTGGGATGCGAGCTAGGCCTTGGTCCCTGCGTATCGGTCATGGATTTGCCGACTTTGAATCGAATGCCGTCGGGCTAAATCGAGAAAAGGGGCCTTTATAAAGTATGTTACCGTAAACCAAAGTCATTTATCTTGACTCTGATAAAAATGTAGCCCAGCTTTTTTTTTTTTTTCCTTTTTGTATCTATTATCTATAAAAATAACCCTTTGTGTAGATATTGGGGAAGATGTCATTAGCGACCCCGTGCCCTGGTTTGGCCAAAAATTCGTCTGATGTGGCGAATATCGAAAATGGACGCCGTCAGAGCAGCCATAGTTAAATTACACCTCAAAATTTGTGTAACTCACAAGGAGACTACCCGAGGTGTAACACACCGATTTTGTTCAAACTCGGGGTTAAGTAGGCCTTAATGAATCATGAAAATTCCCAAAAGAAAAACTTTAGATAGACGGGCATTAGTTTTGTCATGGCAACCGAAAATGTTTTTGACAACACAAAATGGAAAATTCCTTACCCAAAAAAACATGGGATTTTGGAAATTTCTAAAATGCAAAAACTAGAAAAAATTTATTTAAATAGGGAATTTTCTTGATTCAATAAGGCCTACTTAACCCCCGAGTTTGAACAAAATCGGTGAGTTACACCTCGGGTAGTTTCCTTGTCAGTAGATTGTCCAAGGGCATTAACAACATTGCTACGCCTCTCAAATTGCTCTAAGTTAGTTTTAACATTTAAATCAGGTATAAAGCAACCTTCCAACAGATAGATGTCAAATTTAAATATTAATGTAATTTTTAGTATTAAACCCCTTATAGTCTTGGGGTTCCATGAGTAATCGATGCCAAAATTTTGTTACTGTACGATTTTTCACGTTGCCGATTTGACGTCAAGATGGGCATTCGATGTTCGTCAAAATAACCATCTCGGAGAGAAGGTTTTTTTGATGTCTTGACGTCAAACAGCGCTGACTAGAAATAACACCGTTCAGTAATTTCCTACGTCACTATGACGATAAGCGCTCAAGCAAACCGATTTTTCCCAGATTTGCGTTACTGAACGTACCCTTGAATAGCGTATTTTTATATATTCGGTGCCGCCTTAAAACAACCGCCATGACAGATGACGATGGAAAACACCACACGATCTTCTTTGGCAAAGGATTACCATGGGCATCTTAATGTCATGGCCGACATGAACTCGTTACCATGGAAATGGAAATAGGCTTGTGACGAAACATCGAGTGCACTCAATTTTAATTAGCCTTTTTCAAAATAATATGGGACTAGGCCATTTTAGTTAATACCAAGAGATTCTAATCCCCACCCTCTCATACTTATATTTATTTTCAGTTGCAGATTAAGAAAGGCAAAATATCTAGTACATTTGGCGGAAAGATATACTAGCACGAATTTTCGGTAAATCGGCGGCGGGAGTTTTGAATTTCGCCTATTTTCTGTTGAATTAATAATAATAATAATAATAATAATAATAATCAGCTAGGCTAGTACCCAAGGCACCACCTTCGGCCTAAGTCATCAAGCGACTTTCGAAGCCATTAATTCAGGTGGCCGGGTTACAATGCGTAGGAGGGTGGTGGAAAGCCCTTCATGCCACGCGAGCCAACAGCTCCCTACACTAACTATTACCGTTAACCTCTACAGGTTGCTAATCCATTTTAGAAATGTCTATTGCGTAAATTTCAAAGTGATCAATAAATATTTAATGTAGATTATTATTTTTAAGCTTCATTATAGCGTATATTTAGTATTATGGTCCTAAACAATCATCAAATCGAGCGTTTATGTACGTCAACGTGGTAATCTCGGCATTACCCGTTCTATAATTACCCTAGATTTGACAAACGGAATTTTTTTAGGTATGCCTCACTTACTAAAATTAATTATTATAACTGTTTTTAAATCTTAACTATGTTAATTAATTATCACTTTTAAATATAACGCAATAGACGGTATTTTCAGAATTTACATAAGGTATACTCAGAAATTCATCCGTACACAAGGCAAACTCAGAAATTCATCCGTACACAAGGCAAATCCGAAATTCCCACCGCTGATTTACAGGAAATTTGCGCTAGTATCCATTCGTCAAATGTACTAGATATTTTGTCATTCTTAACCAGCAACTGACAATTGTGAGTATAGTGCCTAATAGGCAAAACTATAAAGTCCAGGGGGCTGAAAAGATGATAGTCACGTGATTGTGTGGAGAACTGCGGCGCCATCTATCATACGAAATACGAACTATTATTAATTTTATTTTGCTAATGGGCAATGGCGTTTTAAATTTTGACCGATTCATCTAAATTATCTAATTATTATTATTATTTAAAACATTTTTAATAAAAAAGTTGAAGTTAATTAGCTGTCTGCAGTATCTGGAAGGAATATTTTTAATTTACCGTCGCACGGCCAACTATGAACACGAGTTACCGAATCGAATTTGGCTGTGAGATGGTAGTCACGTGATTTTGTTACCCCATTTTAACAAGTTGGCTAAGACCAAATTTACTTTATAGTTTCGCCTAAAATTACAGGGGACGATTTTTAATTAATTTGTAATCCGTTTGGTGGCGCTGTCGTAGCTTGATAAAGTAATTGCGTATCGTTATATCGAGGGTAAACAAAGAAAAAGAAAAATGATTATAAAATGGTTCTCCATTCGATTGGTCTCGCTTCTCGGAGATACGGACAGAGAAACAATAAGGCTGAGATGAAAAACAAGAGTTTCATTTGCCCAAGTGGTCTCGGAAAAAGTAAAAAACAATTCTCTATTTCTCTATCTCGTGGTCTATACCGGGTTTTTTATTCCCCAAACACCTATTGCCCAGTCTTTGTTATTTATGAATTATATTTCTTTTGTTTTCGACTTCTATACACAAATTATAATTTAAAAAGAAAACACAATACATTGCAAATTAATAACACGTACCGAGTTTCGACACTTAATTTAAAAATTAAAATTCAACATACTAATAATTAAAACTAAAAAAATACAGTGCAATGAAATTTAAATAAATTTACCGAGTTTCAACACCAAATTTTAAAATAAAATTCAACATACTAATAATTAAAACTAAAAAAATACAATGCAATGAAATTTAAATAAATTTACCGAGTTTCAACACCAAATTTTAAAATAAAATTCAACATACTAATAATTAAAACTAAAAAAATACAGTGCAATGAAATTTAAATAAATTTACCGAGTTTCAACACCAAATTTTAAAATAAAATTCAACATACTAATAATTAAAACTAAAAAAATACAATGCAATGAAATTTAAATAAATTTACCGAGTTTCAATACCAAATTTTAAATTAAAATTCAACATACTAATAATTAAAACTAAAAAAATACAATGCAATGAAATTTAAATAAATTTACCGAGTTTCGACACCTAATTTAAATATTAAAATTCGACATACCTACTAATAATTGAAACAAAAAAATACAATGCAATGAAATTTCAATGAATTTATCGAGTTTCGACACCTAATTTAAATATTAAAATTCGACATAACTACTAATAATTGAAACAAAACAATACAGTGCAATGCAATTTCAATAAATTTACCGAATTTCGACACCTAATTTAAATATTAAAATTCAACATACTAATAATTGCAATAGAAAATACAATGCAATGAAATTTAAATAAATTTACCGAATTTCAACACCTAAATTAAATATTAAAATTCAACATACTAATAATTGAAACAAAAAAATACAATCCAATGAAATTTCAATAAATGTACCGAGTTTCGACACCAAATTTTAAAATAAAATTCAACATACTAATAATTGAAACAAAAAAATACAATGCAATGAAATTTCAATAAATTTACCGAATTTCAACATCTAATTTAAATATTAAAATTCGACATACTAATAATTGAAACAAAAAATACAATGCAATGAAATTTCAATAAATTTACCGACTTTCAGAAGCTAATGTGAAATTTCAAATTCCCAGACTAATAATTTAAATGGAAAAATACAATTCATTAAAATTAAAATAAACGTACTGGGTTTCAGTACCAAATTTAAAAATATTAAATTGCCACATACTAATAATTTAAAAAAATGCAATGCTGTTTAAAAATGATACCGGGTTTCGACACCTAATCTTAAATTTCCAAATACTATTAATTTAAAAATAATAAATATAATTCATTCAAATGTAAACGTATCAGTTTTCGGCACCAAATTTCAAACTTCAAAATAAAATTAGTTTTATTTTTTTTCCAAAAAAAAATTAAAAAAGTTTTCATTCCATGATTAGTCTAATATTGTTTGCAAATTTAAATAAAGCGGCATTTTAGCCTCATTTTTTCGAATCTAAAAGTAAAACTAAACCTCTAGACTAGTTTAAACTGGATTAACAATGTAACTTTATTAATTGTATTAGAAATTTTATATCGATAAAAAGGTAAAAACATTTAAAACCCTTAAAAAGTAATTTATGTTTGAATTTTTTATTTTTCCGATTTGCGGCAAAAATTCAGCAATTCTGAAAATTTTCCGCATTTTAGTTTTCCGGAAATTAACAACTCTAAATAAAATATTTTTTGTATATAATTAGAAGTGAGAGAAGTTGAATCATAACCTTGGATGGGCTAATTTGCATCTATTTGGAGGGGTACTTCACGTTTTGGTTCGCCACTCTCTCTCTCTACTTTATAATTAAACTAGGCCACACCAAATTCTAAGCTCTCTCCGTGAATCAAAAGCCGGCGCTCTACGAGATCCAACCATTCTTCATTTATAGGATTGCGTTGACTCGCGAAGGGCAGAAGGGAATTCAGAAAAGGGTCTCTTTTGACTTCCGTAGAAAACATCTACAGAGTCCAGCGAGCTCTAAAGGGGTTAGGAACCGTGCACGCGACTGTAGCGTTATATACTAGTCCCCTCCGTTTAATTACCCCCGAGATTCCCGCTGCGCTGCCGAGCACCGAGGAGACAATGGCTTTCCGTTCCCTGAGGGTAGCCAAATCTATGGCCCAACGACAAAAGGTTAGACTTTAGAGGGAGAGGAAAAGGTTGGGTTGCTGCGAAATCTAACTTTGTTTCATTGACTCCTATCGGATTGCCGTTTTCGAGAGATGGCTCCAATTGTTCTTGGAGCCTCGCAGGCGCCTCCCACCCAACCTCCTTCCTTTCCTGTATTTTAATTTCGCTCGAATCTCCGGGCGCTTTCCCCGCAACTTATATGCAAATTTGAGCGAAGTAGGTCTGAGAGTTGGATGGTGTTAGTCTTTGTCGCGCGTTCTAACTCCGATTGTAATTATCGCTGGATGAAATTTCCCGTTACAAAAGAATCTGTTTTCATCCCTTTGTCCGCGCTACTGCTATATGTTCTTACCCCTTCCCCTAATTCTTCGCTATTCCCAATTTGGACCTCACGCTGGGCCACTTCATTCTCGCAGTGGACCAATAATAAACTAGCTCATAAGTGAATCTTGACTCAGAAAGGGGTATACCGGGTATTGCATTACCCCCTTGGATCAGTTCGTTCTTCTCCGTAATACGTCCGTGTATTGTAAGTTTGGGGGAATATAGTCTGCCAATACAAACGAAGGGTACAAGGGGTAATGAATATTCAAAGCCTTCTTTCCAGTGGCGTAGCCAGGGGGGGGCATAGGGGGCACGTGCCCCCCCCGAAACGTATGGTTGTATGTACAATTTTTTTTGTTTTACTTTTTTTCATTGTGTGCCCTCCCCGAAACCAAATCCCGGCTACGCTACTGCTTCTTTCGTAAGCATCGCCCAAACTTACAATACACCCGCGTATTACGGTGAAGCACGCGTCTGGACAAAGGAGCAAAGCAGCGCCCTGTATGTGTCAAGTGTAGGTGAAACCTACACTATTAAGGTTACGTAATTAGTCTTTCGTAGCAGGCCGTAAATGATAAAAGATAATTAGTAACCACTAGTAAAAGGGAGTAAATTCTAAATTTAAAAATCGTATAGTAACACGTTCTATATTGGTTTTTAACATAACTACAGCGACAAGTACTCTTATGTAAAAATTAGAGGATATATGGATATTGATATTCCGATTAATGTCGAAAACTGCGCCTGAATTGTTATATGGAGTCTTCACACTGTTTGAACGACGTATTTAGGTAACTGAGAACTGGGTGTTTAAGGTAGTGTACCTTCGAAAAGTAAGAAATGGAAACCGTAACCAAATAATTCGTAGACTGGAATTAAAATGATTACTTAGCGTGATTCAAAGATGATTTAAATCGTTTAAATTAAGACAAGGTTGCCACACGTCAAGGAAAACAGGGAAATCAGGGAAAAGTAAGATAATTTAAAAATGGGTCTACAAAGTTGGGGAAAGGTCAGGGAATTTAAAAATGGGCCTAAAAAGTCAGGGAAAGGTCAGGGAATTTTAAGAATTTGTCAAAGGTTAGGGAAATGTCAGGGAATTAGATTTTCTCTTGACACTTTTTATAGGTAATTTTACTCTAGATCTGTGACAAATTCTATGATTATCATTTACTTCCTTGAAAGTTTTGCAAATATTTTCAACATTGCAATAACCTCCTTACTGAAATATAAGTCCATTTAAATTTATTAACTTCTGATAAAAGTGAAGTATAAAATAAAAAATTTGGCCTCAAAAAGTCAGAGAAAATCTCTTAAAATGGTCAGCGAAAATAGGGAATAGTCAGGAAATTTTAATCTGAAAATTTTGTGGCAACCGTGTAAGAATAAGACTAGTTATTCGTACTAAAATAATTTGAACTTTCGCCATTAATTATACCCGTTGTCTAGAAATATAAACTAAAATGTTGTTACGAACGATACTAGGTGGCACCATGCAGTTGGGAAATGGGCTTTTGGGGGAGGAGCCTTGATCGGCCTTGATAGTATATCATGCTAGCTGCGGGAAATGTACGCTCTCGGTAATCTACAATGTTCTTGGTGCTACTTACACGTCACCGAATTATTAGCTTAAATCTGATTACACGTATTAAATTGATAAATAAATCAAAATCAATTGGCCAGTTTCAATACAATTACCGCCATCTATCGGTTTCAAACATTTTGCATTGAATTAGTCAGCGCATTCTTAAAATTAATCTCGCGCAAAAGAACCATCCTGGCCAATTGCGATAAAATTTAAGCTCGTTTCAAAACTATTGAAGTTGGCTCGAGTGGTTGGACATGCAAATCCCATATACACTCTATTGAAAAGTTATTTTAGAAATCTTGAAATCTCAGACCCCTTGAGCTGGCTTGTGGTATTTGAATTTAAACTTCACATTATTGAAACTGGATAAATTCGTTCTAATATCCGAACATATTTGAATTTTCCCAGCTTTGAGAGAAAGGCTTAAATAAGCCTTAAATTAATGGCATGAAAAGTCGCTATATATTGGAAAAGAACTAAAAGTTCATCCCAATTTTTGTTGAAAAATACGAATTTATCACAGAAGATATAATTAATAATTGCTTTAAAAGGGTTGGGATAAATAGATGCATCACAATTTTTATTTATTTAATTGTTAAGCGTATTGAAACTAAAAAAAAAATACCTTCTCGATTACCTTTTAACGAATAATTTTATTTTTAATTTATTGTTCGTAGGGCCATCTTAATTTCCCAAATGAAACTTTGGGTTATTTTGCCAATTATTTTTGTAATAATTACCTAGGATTCAATTTATTTAATATTTTATCATAAAGTCTGAAATTGGAGTCTAATCATAATAAATTTAAAAAAGAACTAACAAAATGGATTATCAAAATATTTGCCTAGAGTATGATCAAATCTGTATGTGACCCTTGATAACAAAGTATGAAATGTCAAAATACAAACCACACTACGTACACGCGATACGCATATGCAGTGGGGTCAAAGATAAAAACAATGTTTAAATACATTGTAATGATAATATTAAAAAAAATTAATAAAAAATCTACCTTTATGAGGCAAAGATGATAAAGATTACCCTGAATGTTGTCTATCAAGTTCAAGTTCTAGGTCATTTAAAAAAAATGGTAGGGGTTTATAAACGTACTGTTATTAAATCTGAATGAACCAGTTTTAGGGCTATACACTCGTATAGTGGTTTTAAGCAATCGAGTCGAGTAATATTGAAGTGGAGTCGAGTAATCGAGTATGTTATTAAGGGGAATATTTCTATTATTCAAGTCGAGTAACTAAATAAAAATCGAGTACTTGATTAGGACCTCGATTTATTCAGGTAATTATAAAATTAAATTTAAAAGGTGTATAAAGTAACTTTCAATGCTGAAAAATATTCCTTTAATTTAAATGAACCACAGTTTCCACATTTTTGTAGGTACCATTTATTGCCCGTCAAAAAGTTGTAAAAACCCCTCTTTGAACTTTGAAGTATAGAGGATAGAAAAAACCAAATACTCGACGAGTTTAGAGAGCAGCTTATTTGAGTAATCGGGTACCCGTAGTGCTCGGAATTGTGTATTCATTATCCAGAAATTTTCCGATTTATTTAAAAAACGTTGGTAAAAAGAATATAATTTTAACTATGTTTTTTACGCCACCAAGCATTTATTTAAATAATAGGCTTATTCACTTTCGATTATTTAAACATTTTTCAATTTATATTCAACTATTGGTTATTTAAATAAATATTATTTAAATATCGCCGAGCTTATTTTATTCATGGATAATAATTAATTGAAATCCGAACACTAGGTACCCGAATATACAATTTAAAGTAATTGACGAGTATTCTAAAATTTCTTATTCGAGTACTAACCAGTTTCCACGTTATTTGTCTCGGCTGAGTCTCAATTAATGGGAAAAGCCCAATGGTGCGCGCGCGAAATAGTATATGTGGGAATTCGCATTAGCGAGGTAATAAAGTATGGCCCCCTGTTTATGACACGGTTGTTTAAGTTTCTTTTTTCTCTTTGGTTCGTTCTCTCGCTGCCTATCGCGACCAGAATTTGCAGCGCGTGGTTGAAACAGTCTCACGTGCTTCGTATATTTATGAGGAGCATAAATTTTTTTCCCGGGAACTGCCTTCAACGGAGGTCGTTGCTGGAACGGCGCTATAAAATAGTATCGTCTGGAACGGCGAAGCTGAGATATTAACGGCCATTAAACGGTTTTTCACACTGGCCTACATTCGTAATGTTGTTTTATTCGGGACGAGTCAATCCGGAAGCACGTGGATTTGTTTTGACACGTGACACGGCTCTGACATTTCCCGCTCAATCTGAGCCTGTTACTTCCAGGTCTTTTGAAATATCCCGGATGTACGTTTAATGTACGTGGTAAAAAAGGGTTTCGGACAATTAAATATCCTTGATTAGATTACATATTTGTTTAGCGCTTGACGAATGTTTTGGTGATATTTAGAAGATGAGGTAATTGATTTCTTGTTCAGCTTGGATAATTTCTTATTTGATACGTTATAACATAAGTTATATAATGGCTTAAGTATGACGTTTGTAGCCTTGTTGAATTTTATTCTTACAACCCTCTGAAATATAATGAATAATTCGGAAATTAAGTAGTCTTTGCGCGGTTCTTTTTCCTTAACGTACAGTCGTTTCGTTAACCCCACGATCGTATCGTTAACCCCACGATCGTATCGTTAACCCCACGATCGTATCGTTAACCCCACGATCGTATCGTTAACCTTACGGTCGTTTCGTTAACCTTACGATCGTATCGTTAACCTTACGGTCATTTCTTTAACCCCACGATCTTATCGTTAACCTTACGGTCGTTTCGTTAACCCCGCGATCATGTCGTTAACCTTACGGTCGTTTCGTTAACCCCATGATCATATCGTTAACCTTACGGTCGTTTCGTTAACCTTACGGTCATTTCGTTAACATTACGGTCGTTTCGTTAACCTTACGGTCGTTTCGTTAACCTTACGGTCGTTTCGTT